>NW_026861226.1:0-232552 GCF_026571515.1 Ruditapes philippinarum | reverse complement strand
AATGGTTTTACAGCATGTTTGATACCTAAATATAGGAGGGCGAAATATGAAATAATTTGTCATAAAAGTAGCAAAGTAGTATTTTGATTTCCATACAAAATACTAAATCACTATTACTGTACTTACTCCCAGAAGAAGGTGGTTCAGGTTATTTGCCAATGAGTAAAGCTTGAAAACTATAAAAGAACATAAAATTTAAAAGGACCTTCTGAGAAATAGAAATAGGGAATAAAGGGCCTTTAAACTCTCTAATTAATAATTCAAACTTCCTTCATAAATATCATAAAATCTTAAGAATTTCACTTACAAAGCAAAACACTATAACAAAGAACAATATAACAAACAATGGGAATACCTTCTCATTTGAAAATAGCAAAACACCAAAGAAATCAGCAATTAACATTTGAAGATAAAACAAAAAAAGTTGTTACTTGAAACTTAAACAGGATAACATTAATTCCGGAAATATCAAAGATTTAATATGCTCTAATAGCAATAGTGACAAATTATTAATAACAAAGGGACTGTCAAACGTATATTGATATTTTTGTTTCAATGGTTATCTAAGACAGTAAAATAATTCAAGGTATGAATATTAGATCTTATCTTGTCATAACTTGAGTAGTTTATTCAGCTGCCAGTATACAAGAAATAATATAATCTTTCATGAAATACAAGAAATTTTCTATATATTTTCTCCTTTTTCAATGATTTTGACAAATTTTACTGTTCTTCATGGCAAATTGTAACATCATAAAATGATTTACCAAATTTGGAGATATTTCTAAAAAAGTAAAATTCTTATCAAAAAATAATTATTAATAATAATAATAATAATAATAATATAATTATATAATACTTATTTAATTGGAAACGACTACCAGTGATATATATCATGATTATGCTGTGAAATGTGAGGACTAAAAGGTCTTTTGATAAACTGTCTTTTTTACAAACTTAGTATGTTATTCTCATTGCATAAGTTTTTCTTAACACAAGAGGAATGGACCTTTCCAGTTTTTCGTAGCGGAACATTTAGCCACACCTCCATTCATTGCTATGTGCAAAGCAGGTCAACCAATGACTGTGTATTATCTCAGTGTAGCAATTATCTCAAGTTAGCCAATTTGCATAAATCTGTAAACACTGGAAAGGTCCATTGTACATAGCAACAACCCCCCCATAAAGACAGATTAGACCTATTCTATTCATATACTTTTCTACATAAAAACCATCATGTACATATATTAATCATTCAGCATTATATAAATCTTGGAAATGACTCTGTACTGAGATTAATATAGTATCTGATGACTGTAGGAATCCTCTTTAACTTCTATTATAGGATAAATTTATAAAAATATTTTAGTACGACAGCTGAAAGGAGTGCCCTGTTTCTCAGAGGTAAAAAATGATCCTGTAATTACATTTCTAGAAACTTCAGTGTCAGTCTACTGTGAACTATGATAATATTAGAATTTGCTCATTCAGAATATGATATATAAGTGAACTGGTCTATAAAATTGGAAGGTCTATATTATGTTGATAGTATTAAGTATAATAAGGGCAAAATTATATACATATGTTGCTTGTAAGTGTGAGACACATGATCCTACTTAAATTATCTACATGTATATACAGTAGAAAATAAATAGTTCAGAAACAAATATTACTATTTATCATATAAATATACTAAATTACTAAGAACTCTAGCAACCATTTTTTGCATAAAATATTCTATAATAATATCCAAATGGTACCTTCATGTTGTTTTAACAACATCTGAAAGTGCCCGCTCATAGTAGACCAATCCACTTTAAAATAAAATTATAATACTTCAACTTAAATTATTACTACATGTACTTGTAATATTAAACAAATCAAATTTGTTTTTATGTTTATCATAAGATATAGGAAAGGAGATATTAAACAACGGTACATTAGCATTGTTGAGATGTAAATAGTAAGCAGGATATATTTCTTTTATTCATCAAACTGTCAATACAGTCTAGAAAGCATTAATCAAGTCTTTAAATAAAAATATATTAGGAAGATTTCTAGATTTCTTTTGACAGAATCATTGATCTTTTAATTTTATGAATTTTTCTAGAAACTTTTTATTCATTGATTAACCTGAGCCTGAAATAAAACATTAAATAGAAAGTCTGTATAATTATTGTCTTTAACCCATTACTTCATATACACGCCTTTTAACGCCTTTTTCTCCCCCCCCCCCCCTTTTTGTTGTCTCAAATGATGAAAAAATGTCTTATTTAGGCCCCAAACACTTGTTTTTGTTTGAGAAATGTTGTTAATAAAAGTGACCTCTTTTTCGGCGCGGCCCCCCGGCCAAAAGATACATCAGGGGGTTGCCAGAAGGGGGATGTGCCCCCTTCTGTTTTGGGGGGTTTGAAGGGGGGCGGAGTCCCCCTCATCGCCAAGAAAATTTTGGACTTGTGAGAGGCTGTAAATGACCCCAGATTGATCATAAGGTAACTTGTAACCAACGCTGAAAAGCATTTGACTCTATCTCAATCCATTGAGAAGTTGCAGCACTTTGAAATCAATTTTGATGGAAAAAATCAACGCAAAATAGTGATTTTTGGCAATTTTGAGATGTCCCCTCGTTGCCATGGTAACAGAAAATTTAAGCCTGAGCATGTTGTTGCAAGGGCAATGGTCCAGTCAACATTTGTGCCAAGTTTGATTAGTGTTGAAGCAGTTTTTATAGTATTATAGCAATTTGAACTTGTAACGGGAGACTTTTCAATGAAAACAGCCATTTTTCACAAAATGCTCATGAAGCAATGGGTTAAAGTAAGAGATATATCTTTTGGTATCATATAAAAAGAGCATATTTATTGTAGTCATATAAAAAAGAACATATCATGATGTCATGTCATAAGTACATATCTATTGGTGTCATGTTATAAGTACATATCTATAGGTATCATATAACAGAAACATATTTATTGGTGTCATATAACAAAACAAGAACATATATATTGGTGTTATCTAACAAGAACATATCTATTGGTGTCATGTAATAAGCACACATCTGTTGGTGTCATGTTATAAGTACACATCTATTGGTGTCATGTAATAAGTACATATCTATTTGTGGCATGTAACTAGAACTCCGTGAGTCAGATGTGTCGCCTTGTGAACAATATAGTTTAGGAGAAATGGCCAGGACAAAAATGAAATTTGAAAGTCAGCAAAGGGCAATAACTCAAAAAATAAGAAATGCAGAGCAGCAGTTTCTGAGCACTGCACTTCTTATCAATAAGATCTATCATCCTATTAAGTTTTAAGTCTAAAGCTTTTATAATTTATGAGAAATGGCCTGGACAAAAATAAAGTATGAAAATTAATAAAGGGTAATAACTCAAAAAATAAGAAATGCAGAGTACCAGTTCTTGAGCACTGCACTTTTTCTCAATGAGATCTATCATCCTATGAAGTTTCATGTCCATAGCTTTTATACTTTAGGAGAAATGGCCCGGACAAAAATAAAGTATGAAAATTAACAAAGGGCAATAACTCAAAAAAATAAATAATGCAGAGTACCAGTTCTTGTGCACTGCACTTCTTCTTAATGAGATCTATTATCCTATGAAGTTACAAGTCCATAGATTTTATACTTTAGGAGAAATGGCCTGGACAAAAATAAAGTATGAAAATTAACAAAGGGCAATTACTCAAAAAATAAGAGGTGCAGAGTACTGGTTCTTGTGCACTGCACTTTGGGTCATTATAAGAAGCATGCATACCAAGTTTGAAGTCAATCCGACTTATAATGACTGACTTATGCTCCGGACAAGCTTAAGGGGATGCCGACGCCGACAACGACCACATCGACGACGACAATGACGCCGACACCGCCAACAACAATCTCCACGCACTGATCTCCCCTTAATTCTTCGGCGTAGATCTCTGCCACCAAGGTCCGATATATCAGAATTTCTGATATACTATATTTTTTTCAAAAATTGTTTATCTACTGCTTTTATCTATCAGATAAGTTTTTACTCATTTATTTAACAATGTTTATGAATAGATAAATAAATAATATGACTATTTAGAAATAATTTTAAAAATTATGAGAATATTTTCTACCGAGACAATATTTTGACATTTGATATTTTTTAGCTTTTGAATTTATTTTATTGTTATTTTGTAAACTTTTGATAATTTTTTGATAAACTATATCGAATGTAGGCACTAAAAGTTAAAAAAAAAACAGAAAGAGAAAAATGACGTTAGATTTTATATGTAACGGTCGATAGTTACATTTGAATTTCGATGTTACTTCATGTGACTTTCATCATTATGTGACGTCTTTGAAGGCAGTGATTACTATTCTGCCAAGGGAGGTAATCACTGTGAGGAATTTGCGCCAACAAAAGTAACCCCTATATGTCGCTTTTTTCAAGGCGACACAAAAAGTACATATCTATTGGTGTCATGTAACAAGTACATATCTATTAGTGTCATGTAATAAGTATATATCTATTGGTGTCATGTAATAAGTACATATCTATTGGCATCATATAACAGATATATATCAATTGGTATCATGTAATTAGCACACATCTGTTGGTGTCATGCAATAAGTACATATCTATTGGTGTCATGTAACAAGTACATATCTATTGGAGTCATGTAATAAGCACACATCTGTTGGTGTCATGTAATAAGTATATATCTATTGGTGTGATATAACAAGTACATATCTATTGGTGTCATGTAATAAGCACACATCTGTTGGTGTAATGTAATAAGTACATATCTATTGGTGTCATGTAACAAGTACATATCTATTGGTGTCATGATATAAGTACATATCTACAGGTATCATGTAACAACAACATATCTATGGGTGTCATATAACAAAAAGATATTTATTGGTGTCATATAACAAATACATATCTATTGGTGTCATATAACAAATACACATCTATTGGTGTCATATAACAAGAACATATCTATTGGTGTCATATAACAAGAACGTGTCTATTGGTGTCATATAACAAGAACATATCTATTGGTGTCATATAACAAGAACATATCTATTGGTGTTACAGTACAGATATCGAGGAATATGCAAAATCCTCCGAGGATCGAGGAAAGTACTCGCAACTCCGCGAGAGTATTTGTCCATAAAAACGAGTGACTCCGCGTGAGAAACGTGTGATGAGAGTGACTCCGAGACGAAAATAAAAGCGCGTGACTCCGAGAGAGAATTACCGCGTAACTCCGTGTCGGTGTCTAGCTGGTGTAAATAAATGCAAGTGCAATCTCATTTTATATTTAATTTAATTCTTTAGATTACCATTCGAAAATAAAGATGATTTTTACGGTTGTTGTTTTCAATTTACCCTGAAACAGTTGAAAGGTACATTTGATTAGAAAAAATCACTACCGTAAGCGTCATCAGTTCTCAAGTTTATTTTTATCCAGATTAATTAGGTCAGTAGCAATAACCACAGGAACCCGAAATTCTATCAAAAACAAAAAGCGATTTAAAAAATCCATATAATAACGGACCAACATTTTTTTATACTTCTTTAAGAAATGAATTAATTATATAAACTTCTTAATCTTAAATGTTTCTATATGCATCAAATACCGATAACGTGCCGTTCTAATTTATTTCAGGTGCCAAATATTGTGTTGTGTTTATTTTTTTTCAATGTGGAAAATGAGTTTCGATCTTCATAATATTTTAATCATTGACATTGAATAACATGTGCACATCAAAAAAATTGACTTTCCAACTTTTTAGTATTGGTTTGTATAGTTTTAAAAATTGTCATAATGTGCATGTAAATGTGCATGTACGTTTCTTCATAATCCATTGTTTACGTGTCAACCTGTCACATCCCGCCGTTTTAATTAGAAGACACTTGATTTATATATAATTTTTGAGAATTAACATTAACTTAATCGTTTCTAAATAAAGCTGCATAAAAAATTAGTAATATATTGTTGTAATTTTATTCCAAGAGTATCTCCGAAAAATCTGTCGGTCTCATTCTGTTATCAAAAGTCATATGTAGATGTATGTTGATATTGATATCAAAAGTCAGTTGTCTTGTGATGATCATTAATAAATTAAGATTTTTGTTTTTTATTTCAGGCATTATGGAGGAATTCAAGAGTTATAGAGGTGTTAACAAGTTGACAGAGGCCGTTCAACTTACCTAGCGCACTGCTCCCGTAATTCATTCACCTGTAATCAGCATTAACAGATTGACAAAAAATAAAAACAGCAAAGAAATAAAATGATCATTTTATTTGTCTTTTTGTTTTATTTGTTTATGGTTTGTACATCATCTATATCATGTCATTTTAAAAAATAAAAAAAAAACAGTTTTGACAAAGATTAAACTACTTCCGATTTCACGTACATGTACTGTTCATAGACGATAAAACAATATTTTTATAATAGCATATGAACATATTTGATCGTCACAGCAAGCGGGCATGCGTTGTACATGTACGTATGTGGATTGAAAAAGACCGCCATGCCTTTAAAAAATCACTGCCCAATCTCAATGTTCTTGTTTTATAATTCATGGTTTTATTTTTTGAGACGACGCAACGCCTGTTGTTTTCCCCCTGCAAAATCGGTAGAATTTCATAAATGAATTCCTTAATGTTTGTCCTTTCTTGTGCTGCCAACATCGGTAGAATTGCCTAGCAGATCGAACTTCTTAACTTTCTGTTCTATATTGGGTTTCTGAAAAGCAATAGTAAAATAAATTTAAACATTAATGTTAAAGCAGGACTGTACATGCCGACATAGGGTGTCGCTGTTTGGCTAGTGCATTGTATGGAATGATGTATTATATCTCGATTTCACGGATTTTTATCAACCAACAATTAAAAGGAGACGTACATGTACTTCACATGGAAATCAGTTTGGTATCATTTATGTAACTGGTACAAAATTTATCTAAAAGCCTGACTTAAAAGTATAAAATTACTTTCCAAGGCAGAAACTGCATTTCAACTGAAGAATACTTTGTAAACTGTCTTAAAGAAAATGTTGTTTTTTATTCAAGTTCAGGTACAAGTATAATTTCCCTTACGATAGTATGTCAATGGAATGAATCGACTAAGCACGTGGTTGTTTTGCCATGTATTTCCTTTTTTTTTCTTCTTCTTTTTTTTTTTTTGCTTACATAATAATTATAAATTTGTATAAACAATGCAAAAAAGAAGCTCATCTATATTTTCTTATTTTAGAATACTAAATTAAATAGGTTTTTGACACTGAGCGTTACGGGAATTGCGGGAAATCATCGGTTATTCTTTCCTTTAATTAATTAATGAATCAAGTGTGTCTACTTTCGTTTTCACTTGTGATACTTTACATCAAACGAAGAATTTTCGAGACAACATTGTTTTTTTGAATGAATAATACATGCGTTGAAGGATTTTATTCTAAGAGGTAGACGCATTATATTAATTAATAAATAAATAAAGCATACGTGTACCAAATCAGTCTTATTTTCTCGGAGTCACTCTTTTTGACTCGGAGATTCACGGAGTCCCGCGGACAAAATTGTCACTCGTTTTTGTCTCGGAGTCACTCTTTTTCACCCGAGAAATTTATAATCCACTCGGAGTCACGCTTTTTGAGATTACTCGATACTCGCAGAAATTTGCATATTCCTCGATATCTGTACTGTATATGACAAGAACATATCTATTGGTATTATATAACAAGAACATAACTATTGGTGTCATGTAATAAGACACATCTGTTGGTGTCATGTAATAAGTATATACCTATTGGCTGCATGTATTGAGTACAAATCTATTGGTGTCATGAAATAGCACAGATCTGTTGGTGTCATGTAATAAATACATATCTATTGGTGTCAAATAACAAGTAATATCTGTTGGTGTCACAAAACAAATACATATCTGTTGGGTTCAATTAACGCATATTGGTGTCATGTAATAAGCACATATCTATTGGTGTCATGTAATGAACACATATCTATTGGTGTCATATAACAAGAACAATTTTTGGTGTCATATAATTAGCACATATCTATATCATGTACTTGTTACATGACACCAATAGATATGTACTTATTACATTACACCAACAGATGTGTGCTTATTACATGACATCCTTATAAGATGTGTAACAGACAGTAGACAAATCCTTATAAGATGTGTAGGGGACAGTAAACAAACCCTTATAAGATGTAGCAGACAGTAGACAAATTCTTATAAGATGTGTAGCGGACAGTAGACAAACCCTTATAAGATGTGTAGCGGACAGTAGACAAATCCTTATAAGATGTGTAGCAGATAGTAGACAAACCCTTATAACATGTGTAGCGGACAGTAGACAAATCCTTATAAGATGTGTAGCAGACAGTAGACAAATCCCTATAAGATGTGCAGGGGACAGTAAACAAACCCTTTTAAGATGTGTAGCAGACAGTAGACAAACCCTTATTATATATGTAGGGGACAGTAGACAAATTCTTACAAGATGTGTAGCGGACAGTAGACAACCCTTATAAGATGTGTAGGGGACAGTAGACAAATCCTTATAAGATGTGCAGCGGACAGTAGACAAATCCTTATAAGATGTGTAGCGGACAGTAAACAATCCCTTATAAGATGTGTAGCAGACAGTAGACAAATCCTTATAAGATGTGTAGCGGACAGTAGACAAATCCTTATAAGATGTGAAGCAGACAGTAGACAAATTCTTAAAGAATGTGTAGCAGACAGTTGACAAATCCTTATAAGATGTGTAGCTGACAGCAGAAAAACCCTTATAAGAAGTGTAGCGGACAGTAGATAAATCCTTATAAGAAGTGTAGTGGACAGTAGACAAACCCTTATTAGATATGTAGCAGACAGCAGACAAATCCTTATAAGAAGTGTAGCGGACAGCAGAAAAACCCTTATAAGATGTGTAGCAGACAGTAGACAAATCCTTATAAGATGTGTAGCAGATAGTAGACAAACCCTTATAACATGTGTAGTGGACAGTAGACAAACCCTTATAAGATGTGTAGCAGACAGTAGACAAATCCTTATAAGATGTGTAGCGGACAGTAGACAAATCCTTATAAGATGTGTAGCAGACAGTAGACAAATTCTTATAAGATGTGTAGCAGACAGTAGACAAATCCTTACAAGATGTGTTGCAGACAGTAGACAAAATCTTATAAGATGTGAAGCAAACAGTAGACAAATCCTTGTAACATGTGTAGCTGACAGTAGACAAAGCCTTATGAGATGTGTAGCAGACAGTAGACAAATCCTTATAAGATGTGTAGCAGACGGCAGACAAATCCTTATAAGAAGTGTAGCGGACAGCAGAAAAACCCTTATAAGATGTGTAGCGGTCAGTAGACAAATCCTTATAAGACATGTAGCAGACAGTAGACAAACCCTTATTAGATATGTAGCAGACAGTAGACAAACCCTTATAAGATGTGTAGTGGACAGTAGACAAATTCTTATAAGATGTGTAGCAGACAGTAGACAAACCCTTATAAGATGTGTAGCGGACAGTAGACAAACCCTTATAAGATGTGTAGCAGACAGTAGACAAATCCTTATAAGATGTGTAGCAGACAGTAGACAAATCCTTATAAGATGTGTAGCAGACAGTAAACAAATCTTTGTAACATGTGTAGAGGACAGTAGACAAAGCCTTATGAGATGTGTAGCAAACAGTAGACAAATCCTTCTGAAATGTGTAGTAGACAGTAGACAAATTCTTATAAGATGTGAAGCAGACAGTAGACAAATCCTTATAAGATGTGTAGCAGACAGTAGACAAATCCTTTTAAGATGTGTAGCGGACAGTAGATAAACCCTTTTAAGATATGTAGGGAAACATTTCACTTGTACACAGTTTTTGAGAAATCCCCAATCTGAGAACATTTCACTTGGGAACAATATGAAAACATTGTGAAGTTGATTGTTTAAGACTTGCAAACAATTAAACCAGTAAACAGTTTGAAAATTTACAATTAAGTTTGCACTACAATTCACAGTAGACTGTCTGCTACTCATCTTATAAAGATTTGTCTACTGTCAACTACTGTCTACTTTTTGTGGGGTACACATTATTTAAATAGATACACTATCAAAAACATAATTGCTTGCATTCATGTAATTTGTTTGAGAACATTCCCAGAACAATTTTACAGTGGCACAAATTGTGAAGATAATTTTCAGAACCTAGTTTGACTTAAGGAAAGATACTGTTTAGCATTCTTGAATGTTTTGTTATTTCATATAACATTATTCCTGAAGAGCATCATCAGATAATTATATTCCCTAGATAAGTGTAAGGCTAAGTGTATTTTGTCATCCTCGTAAAATATTTTCTTCCAGGCAAAATAATCACCATATATGTCATGTATCTTTTAAAACAGCAATTTTCTAAGAATTTTTGGAACAATATCATATGAAATGTGTTAGTAGAGAACAACATACAATTTATAGTAAGAGAAGGAATATACCGGTAATAAAATTTCATTTCTATGCTGTAAATATATTATTTATAATGCCGAGCCATTATAGTTACAGAAAATTATATCAATATTGTCATGTTGTCTGGACACAGATCTACTTTAATAAAGTCCAGATGTGGTGAGGCCCCTAGTCCATTACAGACAGTACAGGGTTTTAAGAATAGCTGGACAGATGTAATCAGTATAGGTACAAATGTGTTCATGTATTGCTTTATTGTAACCTATAAAATAATATGCTTTTTTTAAAAAGATTCTAGATTCAATGCTTATACTGACATTGAGAATTTATGCTAAATTACACCACCACCCAGAAAAAACTTTGAACAAGAAGGATACAAACAGTCCATATTGCTAAATATACTGACTGGCAAAAGAAACCCCCCAACGGAATTTGAACCTATTGAAATTTTAGTGAAATGTAGTATGTATACATGTACATTGACTAACAATCACTGCAAATAAAAATCATGCGCTTCTATTCAGCCCAATGTTTATTTCCGGTGGCTGCTCATGATTTCCACATGCACCTCGTGTATGTTTACCATGTGGTGAAATCAATCACATTTTACACAGTTACATGTGCTTGTTGATAGACAATCACAATTTTAGAGATTTTCTGATAAAAACATTCGTATTTAAGAATGCCAAGGCAAAATTCTGAAGAGAAAGCTTGCGTTTTGGCCAAGCTCGAATGCGAACATTTGCCGATCGGTCACATTCAGGAATAGCTCGTGTGACGTCTGATATGTGACGTCTGTCACACAAGTAATTTCATACGTCAATGTCATTTGCGTGACAGGTTTATGACAGCGTAATCGACGTCAAGTTTAGTAGTCAGTAACCTTGGTCACCTAATAAGTCGTTATATAGTCAGACGACAACGGGAACCCGGGATTACCTGCCGTAGACCCTACAGTGCTTTAGTTCTTACTTTACGCCACCGTCACCAACGTCTGATCTAGGCCCGCAACCATCCCGGACAGCGTTGGCAGCATTGGGTGTTCAGCATTGAGTCACGTTTCAACTTCTGGAAAGCCGACGGGCATCTTCTGAGTGTACAGGCGATGTCACGACTAGTGATGTCCCGATTGTCGCAAGTCGCCGATGATCAGTTACGAGGGGTGTTCAAAAAGTTTTGAGACTAATGCGCTTCTGTAGAAAATTACCATTCAATTTGCACGAAATTCACGAGATCTTCTGGTTAGCCTTTCGATGACAATCAAGTAAATTTCATTGAAATTAAATCATGCGTTTAAAATTTATTGTGTATTATTTATCATATACTCGTATACACTGGTCATTTGTACATGTTAATATGAAACCTAGTGAAAAATTAGAGATTCGAGGATACATAAAAGTGCGCTGTAGTTTAGGAATTACTGCAGAGAAGTTTCTCAAGTACATACACTGGAGCCGCGATATAGCGCTCATGTTGGGGTCCATGATCTCAAGACAGCGTTGTAACGAGTAACTTTTTATAACGCTCATTGTGTAATTATAGCGAAAATATCGCATTACCCCACCCACCGCCGAAACATATAACGCTTGTTAGTGGAAATGATTGTTTACTTACCTTCCAATGGATATCAGTCCAAGCTTTTTCATATATTATTATTAATTATTTTGTAAATCATTACTGAATATCTTTAATAAACATGAAATTTACGAATTAAAAATATAAACCACGAATGTACAATTGTTTATAAATTTCCAGTAAAACAGCGGTGTTAACGTGTGTTATGTGTGGTCATGAAAATTGATACCTAGTGGATGGGACTAAATTAATCGTCTTTCCTGCTGTCTCTTGTGAAAAAATCAGTCATCCTCAACAACTTTTTTGCCGATAGATCGAAAGTAATCGCTTTTTAAAATTAATTGTACGCTTGGGTGATTTACTTAACTCTTCGGTGTTTGCATGTTTTAGCTAACAGTTTGATACCTGACTGATCAACAGTTCAAAATGAACAAAAGAGCGGATTAACGCTTACCTGTGTATGACTTCACACCTTCTTATCATGAGTGACGTAATTATGACTGTTTATTGCACTCGACTGACACATTGAGCAAGCGTTATAGTGGATAAGGTGCGGTATTGATATACATGAAAAAAAAATTATAATCGACGAAAAATACGATTTTTTTTTTGGGAGCCAAGGCATATGAGCGTTCTACTGAGATTAGCGCTATACCGAAGAGCGCTATATCGCGGCTCCAGTGTAGTCACTTTGGAATCAATAGTGTTTCGAAGAGCACTGTGTACAGGTGGTTCAAAGCATTCACCAATGGATTGGATAATGTCAAAGACAGGAACCATTCTGACAGACCTCAGACAGCAATCACTTCCAGAAAAATTGCTGCTGTGAAAACTCTAATAGAAGATGATGCTTGGTACATGGTACGTTAGATAGCTAATTATCTGAGCTTATCAACGGGTACCATTCAGACCATTCTGATGAAGGAATTGAATTTAAGAAAAAGTTTGTGCTAGATGGGTACCCCATCTCCTGACCAAGGATCAGAAAATGGAAAGAGTGCGTCTTGCGAAAGAAACATTAAAAAAATTCAAAAAGCTCGATTCAAGGAAATTAAATGAACTGATTACGGGAGACGAAACATGTCGAGCCCCAGAGAAGCATAAACAACAAGCAATGGCTCCTCAAGGACCAGGCTAGACCCACCATTCCTAAAAGGACTATAAGAGCGCTAAAAAGTGATGTTTGCGGTTTTCTTTAATTCGCAAGGCCCTGTGGTACAAGTTGGTACAAGTTGCAGTTCCAGGAGGGGAAAGTTCTACTGGGATAAAATTTTGAAACGGGTCATGGCGTTTTATGAAAATCGTTGCCTAAGAACTGGTTTAAGAGGGTTGTACCTCATTCATGATAACTCTTCATCTAACAAATGTAATATAGTATAAAGGTTCATCGAGGAAGAAAAATTTGTACAAGTCAATCAGTAGAGACAACAAATTATCACAGAAAACTTTGTTAACAGAGGATGCCGAGCTGTATAAAATTGGTAATAAATTTCTATATATTCTCTTTTACAAGCATTCCACC
This sequence comes from Ruditapes philippinarum, assembly GCF_026571515.1. NCBI lineage: Eukaryota > Metazoa > Mollusca > Bivalvia > Venerida > Veneridae > Ruditapes > Ruditapes philippinarum. Next base: position 218,967 of record NW_026861226.1, on the reverse strand, counting down.
TTTCATCTTACACAATTAGTAAATTGATTTATAAAATATAAACAAACGTTATTTGATGAATTATTCTTTTTCTAATACTTAGCTCAGCTGAATAATGTTAAATTATCCCCACTACCCTATAGAAAATTATAAATTTTCCACTGAAATAAATGTCAATGTTATACAGGAGAACATTATTTTGAAATAACTATAAACATTACTTCTATGACAATATAAACAATGTATATTAAATTTCTGACATTACAATAAATTCTGTAACATTAAATTAAATCAAATTAATGAATATATATTATAGTCAATACATCTCTTTCTGTGGAAAGAAAGAAAGAAAGAAAGAAAGAAAGAAAAAAAGAAAGAAAGAAAGAAAGAAAGAAAGAAAGAAAGAAAGAAAGAAAGAAAGAAAGAAAGAAAGAAAAAGAAAGAAAGAAAGAAAGTCACTCCTTTAAATTTATATTGTCATATTTTCAGATGTCTTACACAAGAATCTTCAATAGTTGAATGATGCTGGGTCAGTTGTACCTCATGACATTCTCTCCAAGGAACTAGTTGAAGTCTGTGGTAAGAGCATTTTACAAAATATGATTCACAGACCTGTCAAAGATCTTGACAGATGTGAATGATATTCTACAAAATAACATAATAAAGACCTTAGGGATTGTACATTACTTCAGAAAACAAGAGATCAATATTGACCCTACGTCACTAAACAAAATGGAGCATACTAAGATGTTGTTCAAAGCACTATTTTCCATTTTACCTAAATTGACAGTCAATGTCAAGGTCAATTAAACCTTTCAGAATATCTTGTCCAAAAGGTTGCTTTGTCCAAGTATGAAAATAATTCATTGATTAAATACAAAGTTACAGCCAATTATAGCGATAATCAATAAATATAAAATAATTTGACAAATTCTTTGACCGTCAAGGTCATATATGAGTCTAGGTCAGTTTGAGTTTGATATACATAAAGGTCCTGACCTAAAAGATGTTGTTTCTTAATATGCATTATATATATAAGCCAGTTACAGTAGAAAAGAAGAACATAAATATAGAAAAATTATGACAATTTAACAAAAATTCAATAAATTGACCTTGACTGTCAAGGTCATTTTACCCATTAGTGCATGAGCATTTTGGTGAAAAATGCTTTTTTTCATTTAAAAGCCTCCTGTTACAAGTTCAAATCGCTATGAAACTACAAAAAATGCTTTGATACTGATCAAATTTGGCACAAATGTCGACCGAGCCATTTTAGCCTTTGTAACAGCATGCTCAATCTTTTATTTCCTGTTACCATGGCAATAAGGGGACATCTCAAAATTAAACAAGAGCCACCGCTCGAATTCCTTTTTTTAAAAGCAAACAAAGAAACATTTGAACAAATCTTAATGTTCCTTTTCCTTTTTATAAATTTAATTGGTGTGTCTTGACACATAAGTTTTGTCAAAGTATGAATCCTTTTTTTAATATATCCCCATGTGTATTACAGAAGAAACAAGAGGACACTAGGCGGAGCATTATATCCCGAAAGTGTTGTTGTTTTTGTTAGTAAGGATGACACATTTGTAAGACATGGGAATTAAATACAGTATTACCTCCTTCTAAAAGCAATCCTCCTTTATAGCTGAAGAACCTTCATATATATACAGTTGCTGTTTTCAAAGCATCAGCATCAAGTTTTAGTTATGCTCAAGAAACCACAACTTTCAGTGTAAAGATCATTGTGACCCTGACCTTTGACTTTATGACCCTAAAATCAATAGGGGTCATGTATTGGACATGGCTGTTCATCCCATAAAATTTACAGCTGTAGGTTGATTAATACTTAAGTCATTGAGCGAAACCGTTTTCAGTTTTCAAGTAATAGTGACCTTGACATTTGACCTTGTGACCCCAAATCAATAAGGGTCTTCTTCTTAATATGGACAATCATCCTATGAAGTTTGAATACTGTGGGCCAAATGGAACTTAAGTTATGCTCCGGAAACTAAATTGCTACGGATGGACGGACGCCAGGGGGTATAACATAATGTGCCCTTAAATACTTTTGGGCATACAAAATATATATATAAATGACTTTTAATTAGGTCATTTATGGATGAAGGTCAAGGTTAGTGTGTTCTACTGAAAGGTCTTGTCCAAAGGGTTGTTGTGGCCAAATATGAAGACAATAATTATACCAAGAACTAAAAAAGTTATGATCCAGGTACAAGTTTGCAAACGACAACAGCAACGGCATCGGCAACATCAACGGCAACGCCACCAGGACTATAACAATACCTCTACTTTTAAAAAAAAAAAAAAAAAAAAAAAAATCGAGCTAAAAATCATTATTTTGCATTGATTTTTTCCATTAAAACTGATTACAAAAGTGCTGCAACTTCTCAATGGATTGAGATAGAGTCAAAGGCTTTTCAGTGTTGGTTACATGTTACCTTAAGATCAACCTGAGGCCATTTTTAGCTTCTCACAAGTCTAAAATTCTCACTTCAAACCTCCAAATAGATGATGGCACATTTTCTGTTTTTATTACCTCCCTTTACATTAATAACAGACATTCACCATATGGTCACTAATAATTGTCAACAAAGCCATGCTACATGCTAAATATATCTATGCACTGCACATGGTAGGTTAATGAAGGATCATAAGTGTTGACCAGACAACACCAAGTCTATGTCAAAATTTTGGGATATAAATTATTACCATGAATAATATAATACAAGTTACCTTATTACTTTTTATCAAATGTCAAAATGATTTTGGTGAACAAGAACTTTATTTATATTATATTTTATTTACCTTTAAGAAACTTTTGTCAACTGGACATAATAGATTTCTGCTCTGCTACCAAATAAACAACATATTGCTTTCTTTATTCCCATGATTTAATTTGTACATCAGACAAAAGGATGTAAAAAAATCCCATATAGCTGTGACAAATACAGAACATATTGATTCTGGTCAAAAATCTTCCTCCATTATCTAAGATATCAGTAAAGTCTGCTGATAGCCTCTTACAGAAATGATTTATGTTCAACTAATATATCTTCTCACTTTTCCTGCATTCTAATTTCCACAACAATAGGATGTGTCAGAATATAGCAAGCATTTCATTTATGAAAACATTTGATGGGGAACAACATTTGATGGGGAACACCATGATTTGATTTTATTTTGTGCTAGCAAGTCAGAGACTGCAGCCACTGAAAAAGCGAGGATTAAACAGGAGCTCTTTTACAATATTCAAAAAACAAACCAAAGATAAAGGGATATAAATAGGGCAAACAATTCATTATCATAGACCTCCAACCATTCTGTATAGTTAAAATGATGACAAGTCACTATTTTGGGCCACAGTAGAGTAGATCATGGATGCCCTCATGCATCTACAAACCTGTCAGTCTATCCTACTCTAATTACAGGTTTGTGGTAATAAGTCTGCATCTGCACAATGTGTCAGTGTTAATGTTTTTGTGTTTGATATTACTTGGCTGAGACTAAAAAAAAAATTGAAATATCATTTCAATGGTAATATCTAACATATCAGAATATAAAATCTTTAATAAGTTATAATTTGTTGAGGTTTTAAAATTTCTGAACAGACCAGTAGCTATTACACAGTGGTAAGATGAACAGGTGAATATCTATTGACCTGTCTAATGTGATATTCACCAAGGTCACTCATTTATTATATGACCAAACTAAAATTCTTTCTTTTTGGTAATTTTTTAAAAGAACTCCATTAAGGTCAAATAGCCTAAGTAACAAAATTTGAAATTCTCATACAATAGTTCATACATATATAAAATATGCTCAGTATTACAATGACAATTGTGTTGTTTTATGTGAGTTTTAGGCAAACTAGTGAAATTTGGGTTCAAATTGTCCAATAAAATTGATTATTCCACGGAAGTAGAGTAAGCAAATAATTTGATACAAAAATCTTGAAAAATATTTTCGGTCCCTGCATGTAACAAACAGTCCCTTTATGTTTTCCTTTTCACACAAACAAATCCTAACAGAAAGCAAATAAATTGTTTTTTCTATTTTTAGCATTCAATTCAATTCTTAAGAAAGTGCAGTAAAAGCTTTTTTTATTTCATTTTTTGATTGGTCTGCCAGTATATCTAATATATACTGCAAAGCCATTAAAGATTGGTGTCCTCATAATAGACAATTAAATGTAGCCCCACTCTTCTGACTTTTTACAGGCGACAAAGAGAGCATTTTCTCTAAAACGCAATTTTAATACACAAACGCGAACTTTTTAATATCAAGTAACATACACGTTTTAGGGAGCCGTGTAAAATTTATTAATTTTATCATGAAAAAAATTTTAATGCCTCCATATCAAGATTTCATTTAATATTACTCATTTGTTAATTTGTTTATTTCCCTTTAATTGTATGTTTATTTTTTTTTCTCAATATTTTCTTTTTATGCAATGACTTATTTACAAAAGAAGTCATTGTTTTCTTTAAACAGATGCTTGTTAGAAATACAAGTACATATTATCTTCGACCTAAATGCAGTTGCTGCCACTCGGTGCCCTGCAAGATGAATTATAGTGTATCAAAATAAACTTATGCAGGAAAATACATACAGATAGATATACAGTATGATTTCAATTGAAATACCACAGAGCTTGCAGCCCTTTGATTTAATGTTTTAATCATAAGCTATGTATATATTGCACTAGCCTGGCACTCCTAGGTAACTAGTTTGGTTATTATTTATACAATATTCTTTATTTCACACTAAAATGCCGAGATTACAAGGCCATATTTCATATTTCACACTAGAATTTCAAGGGCTAACTAAGTTAACTATATTTATACTTCATTTTCACACTAGATATCAACTATATTTATACTTCATACTTCAGGCAACTTAGTTACATTCAACTACCAAAATATCAAGTTTGCTTGGTCAACTATATTTAAACTTCATATTTTACACTAGGACAGCTATATTTATGCTTTATTTATCATTAATGAATTGGAAGGCAAATAGAACTACACCATCATTTACACTAAAATCAAATTAATTTTTTTTTACACATTTGCCAATACAGCATTTATTAGATGTCTTCTTTATTTGATAGAAAGATAACTTTTTCCTTTTTTTCAGCTTTGGGTCCACAAATGTGGAAGCCCATTTATTGGAAGACATACAATTATGTATAGTCATACAAGTATATACAGAAGATCAGTAAACAAACTAAACATGTGGTATGATACAGTTTCAAAAAGTTTTCACATTACATTTATAATATAATTTGAAATGCGATTATATAAATATTTGTTAGGAGAACATTGTAATATGGTGGTTTATTGATAATATTATATGATATTTATGAACAGACGGTTTGGTGAGATAGTTTTTACATTCATTTATATATTAATGTTATTTTCTCATCAAAATCAAATTAATTTAGAACAACTAAATTTATTCTACACTCAAATGTAAAAACAACAGGGACCACTATATCAATATTACATCATTTACAATAAAGTAACAAACTACACTAAATCATTCACATTTGAATGGCATTTGTCACAAGCAACTTTTATTGCTACAAGTTAATAACTATATCTTCATTACTTTAGGTATAAAAACAGAACTTAGACATTCCAACATTATTCTTTAAAGAATTCAATTTTTGCACTCTAAATGAACTGCTAGCTAAAAATATAATGAAATGTTGTAGATGATGAGAGAGTGATGATGTTTACTGTTGCAAGTTTGTTTGTACAACAACTGAATGTAATGTATCTATCACCACTTAACAATATACAGCTAGTGTCAAAAATGCCAGTCATTGACATTATCAAGTGCATGTGTACCCTGAAAAACATTCCAAACTATAAAATGAATATATACATGTATACTTTATATTTCAATATGATCAGGTAAGTGTATGTTCGGCTGCTGACTTTTTAATTTTTCTGTATACATAAACAAACAAAAATATCAATCTGTCAGCTCATTACTGGATTTCATTTTGTTGATTATAGAGAGTAACTTAGATTGATCATATATTAATGGTATTCACAGAGGAATACATGAATAAAACATGGAGCAATGTTTGCATGTAATAAATGTAAGTGATTCAAGCTGAACCAGATACTATATCTTAAAATAAGTTATTATATATACTGGGTTTCCCATCAACATGACAATATAATATAAGAATATTGAATGATGTACACTTTGTAAATCAATGTGTATTTAATGACATACATTCAAATAAATCAATACATTCTTAATGATTAACAGTACAAAAATCAAAATTATAAATCTATATTTTCTTAAGAACTTACACTATACAAATCAATATGATTTTACTAATTTACAATACATCAATCATTAAGTACTTAAAGATTTACACTATATAAATCAATAAGTTCTTAAAGATTTACAATATATAAATCATTAAGTACTTAAAGATTTACACTATATAAATCAATAAGTTCTTAAAGATTTACAATACATAAATCAATACGTACTTAAAGATTTACAATATATAAATCAATACGTACTTAAAGATTTACAATATATAAATCAATAAGTTCTTAAAGATTTACAATACATAAATCAATAAGTTCTTAAAGATTTACAATACAAAAGCATTATGCTCGTAATGACATACACTACATAAATCAATATCTTCTTAAATATTTACACTACATAAATCAATGTGTTAAAAACAATGCAATCTTAAAGACAAACTCTATATTAATTAATATCTTCTTAATGATTTACACTACATATATCAAAAGATCCTTAATGATTTACAATACAAAAACATTATGCTCTTAATGACATAAACTACATAAATCAATAAGTTTTTAATGACCTACATTACACAAATCAATATAATGGCATACACTATATTATAGCATAAAATCGGCTATTTTTCCCTCTTTTGCCCATGTTATAACGGGACCAAAACCATGTGTTAACATAGTCACGCGCTCTTGTTATAGCCCAGTTTTACCCATGCGCAATACATACAGCGCCCAGTAAACAAACAAACAAAAAATGACGATTTGGCCTTGTTTGCCAAAGAGTCATGCGCTTTTGTTATATTGAAATTATTGATTCGAGGGCATCAATCGCATAAGTAACGGCGAGCAGCATTCAAGTAAATATGCCGTAATACGGCGTATAGACATCGCCGCTAATCTTAGTTGTCGCCCTTTCTAAGAAACGGACCGTTGTCAATGTAAACAAACCCTCCGATTAACTTACAAAACAAGATAACACAAAATGAATTTGAGAAAATGTTGTTTTATTGATGTTTATATTGATAAATGCTCTTTATATTTCTTTGAGAGAATAATGTTTAGTGCCTGATATTTTTTATAAACTTGTGTGCTTGAAAAAAAAAAAAAAACGATTCTGATGTCATTGATCTTTTTTCTACTGTCAATCAGAAATAATTCTAGGAATTTCTGACGGTCATATTTTGTCTTGGGTAGAGTAATTTAATGTGTATTTTTTCTTAAGTTAATAAATCTCCAATGTTAAACTTTGTTAAATCAATTAAAATTCGAAATTTCGTTTGGTTCTGAGCATTTGTATTTCAAAAGATGTTGGATAAAACGCATACGTAAAACATGTAGAATTGGATAAATACAGTCCAAGCACAAGGATTTAATGTATGTGTTTTGTATTAAATCAACATCATGAATCTGTTTTAAAATTTTATGCTATAATAGCGTCAACGCACGTTTATTTCGTGTTGTAAAGTCTGCAGAGTTCCTTGGAACTGTTGGAGCCCTCGCCCTATTGGGCGAGGGCACCAACCGTTCCTCGGGACTCTGCAGACTGAAACACGTGTGTTAACCCTATAAAAATCATTAAGTTTTTAATAATGTACACTACATACATCACTGTATTAGATAGAGAAGTACGAAACTAAAAAAGAAAGACATTTTTTTTATTCCATTATAATTTCTGAACATTTTATATGTACATGTTTGTGTCTACTTGAAACAGTTGTTATTTTAGAAAGTAACAAAATAGGAAATGTATTATCAAGGGGTACATTAACATAATGATTTTACTTTAATTACCAGTCTAAAATATAAGCTTTATTAAAAGCCATTATCATGGGACTAAAAGCTGTATAATTTCATCATCATGAAATAGCAACAATTAAATAAAACAAAGCTCCTATAAAGCACTTTGTGGATCAAAACATGTCATCACAAAACAATGAGATATTTTATTTCTTTCTGCAAGATCAATAATGCATGTATTATTACATTACAGAATAATATTCTATATAACCTGTCAACAAATGATAGTTTATTCATTATTTTAAGAACCAATGTATGCTAACACCCATCCTTATGGGATTTTGATGGTGAGCCTCATTTCTTATATATGCATTCGTGACAAGTTTCATTAAAATTACATGATTATATATGATTTGACATGATTTGATATGATTTGACATGATTTGATATGATTTGACATGATTTTGAAGGTTGGACAATTAGACAATGCCATATCATTAACATACTAATTTTATTGGCAAGGACCAGATTGGATAAATTATAAGATCAAATATTAAACAAGCAATCATGCATCAGTCTTACTGATAAAGACTATTTAACCCTTGAAACCTGATTCTTGAACATTGTCCAATAAAAGCAGTCCATAAAATCAGTAAATTAGTAATACTACCCTTTTTATTGTCTCTATGGAGGGAAATATGAACATTTTATTGATGTTTCACATCAGATTGTCCTGCACAGAATGTTAAATAACTAAGCAAAATCCCAACCACTAAATACTTTTTGAGCTACATGCAACACAAGTTTAAAATTGCAAATTTTTGCTAAGTAAAGGGCAATAACTCCAACAAAACTATATAAATCCATAAGCGAAACCCAAGTTTCACAACACTACATGCTGAGCAACATTCCTAAAAGGTTTCATGACTCTAGGTCAAATACTTTTTGAGTTACATGCGACACAATTTGAAATTATACATTTTCACTAAGTCAAGGGCAATGACTCTAAAAATTCTAAATATATCAACTTAAAAATACCCAGGTGCACAAGTACACATGCTGATCAACATTCCTGTGAAGTTTCATGACTCTATGTCATATACTTTTTGAGCTACATGCGACACAAGTTGAAAATTGAAAATTTTTAGTAAGTCAAGGGCAATAACTGTAACAAAACAGAATAAATCTAAAAGCGGAGCCCCCGGTGCACAACTTCACATGCTGAGCAACATTCCTGTAAGGTTTCAAGACTCTAGGTCAAATACTTTTGAGTTGCATGCGACACAAGTTGAAAATTGCAAATTTTTACTAAGTGAAGGGCAATAACTCTAACAAGAGGGCCATGATGGCCCTGAGGTCGTTCACCTCTATATAGGCCTCCCCCCACCCCCCCTGGCAGGCCCAATTTTAACCCAAGGGCTTTTATTTGAACAAACTTGGTAGACACCCATAAGAAGATGTTTCAGGCTAAACATCTAAGCTCTAGCTCATTGGGTTTTTTCAAAGAAGATTTTTTAAGTTTTTACTATACACATATAGTTAAAAACAATGACACCCCTGGGGTGGGGCCAGTTTTGACCCCAGGGCTTTTATTTGAACAAACTTTGTAGACACTTACTAGAAGATGTTTCATGCTTAATATCTTAACTCTAGCTATTTGGGTTTTTTCAAAGAAGATTTTTTAAGTTTTTGCTATACATATATAAGGAAAATCAATGACCCCCGGGACGAGGCCAATTTTGACCCCAGGGCTTTTATTTGAACAAACTTGGTAAACACCCATTAGAACATGTTTCATGCTAATTATCTTAGCTCTAGCTCTTTGAGTTCTTTAAAAGAAGATTTTTTTAAGTTTTTACTATATGCATATAGGGAAAATCAATGACCCCCTGAGGCGGGGCCAATTTTGACCCCAGGGCTTTTATTTGAACAAACTTGGTAGACACTCACTAGGAGATGTTTCATGCCAAATATCTAAGCTCTAGCTCTTTGGGTTCTTTAAAAGAAGATATTTAAAGTTTTTTTTCGGTTGCCATGGCAACCAGAGTTCTGCATGGAATTAAATTCTTTGAACAATTTTTAAAGGTGACCACCAAAAGAACATTCCTGTGAAGTTTGGATGAAATTGGCCTAGTGGTTTATGAGGAGATGTCATTTAAAGTAAAAGTTTATGGACGGACGCCGGACGGACGCCGGACGGACGCCGTACGAAAAGCGATCACAAAAGCTCACCCTGTCACTTTGTGACAGATGAGCTAAAAATACTAAATAAATCCACACGAAAAATGCAAGTGCACAAGTACACAGGCTGATCAACATTCCTATGAAGTTTCATGACTCTAGGTCAAATACTTTTTGAGCTATGTGCGACACAAAATAAGAACAGACAGAAGGAAGGAAGGAAGGAAGGACAAGGGTAAATCTAAATGCCTCCCCCCTAAAGTGGGGACACAAAAAGGGCCATCAATTAGGGTATACCACGAATAATTGTTAATTTTATAACTGAGCTGTTAATGTATATACAATCAAAGTGCTGCAGCACTGAATGCGACGGTAATGTAACGATTCGCCACACTAACGATTCGCCACATAACGATTCGACACAGAGTAATAACGATTCGCCACAGTTAAATAACGATTCGCCACGTGTTCAAATACAAATTTTTTTCACATCTGTTTTCAAACTGTTGATGGAAAACTTTTTTCCATTTTATATTTCATAAATTACATAAATTAATTACACTAAATACACATTTTATTGAATAAAAACACATGAAAACCAAATATTTTATTACCAAAATTACATAACACATTTTATAACTTCGTTATTTATATAAACTGGAAAAATATACGTGTACGTATATTTAGTTTGTCTTGTAATTTGTCTTTGAATTTCTGAATATATTTAAATGCCATTATGTTTGTAATGTTTTGTACACGGACAATCTTTAAATATGACATTTTTTAAATGGATAAGTCATGCCTTCTACTACCTTTAAGGTCTTTTCTAGTAGATGTTTTCATTGCCTAGTTAAGTTATAGCCATACCTACAATTAGAAGAACTTCTTACGAATACAAACAGAACGTGTAAAGCGCATTACAACATAAATATTACTGTTGCGACCTTTTGGAAGGAATTTGAATTTGACCACCTTGTAATTTCATGAAAAAAAATCTTGAAAGATTTTCCAGCATTCTAAAGGATTTGAAAGTTAACTAATCCCGTTTGCGTCTACAGCTTTCTTTTTCTAGACATTAAATCAATTTGAAGGTATTAAATTGTAATGGCTAAAGTTATAAAAATAGATAAAAAAAATGTCTACAAATTTATGTGGGTATTTTATCTTTATTTATTTATATTATTGTTTTAATGTCATTTAATAAACAGTACTGAAAATAAAATTTCAAATGTCATAGATGCATATGGTCTACGAAATAAATGTGGTCTCAAAGACTACTAAACAATGGATAATTAGCCGAGAACATTTTTGGCAGCCTTTCTGTTTTATGTGACATAAATCAATTCAACTTAAAAGACATAATGTTTTAAGTCACATTGAACACTTTGATTTTAACATTTTTTGAAAAAAGTTACAAGGACTGTTCTATCTCCAAATGTTTTCTTAGGTTTTTAAGCAAGGAAATATTAAAATCCACAAATCTTTAACGATATTGAGTTGTTCTCCGACACCACGTATAGTAGTTTTTAAATTTTCAAAATCCGACAATTAAAATAAAAAGTTATGCAATACTAAATCTTTATATGCTTTTTCTCAAAAACAAAAAATGGCACTGAGAACAAAACGTTTTTCAAGCGACGCTGGGTTTCCACATTTTATACATGATGCCATCTTTGACACTTGTCACATATGTTACAGCACGTGGGTTACTGTAGATACATCTTAAACAGAATGAACAAGGAGGAGCTGGCATGATTCTGATTTCGTTATTTTTCGTTTGTATACTATTTTATGTATGTGTTTAAGCTATTTAAATATACCCTCTTAATCGGCATATATCGGCTCGCTCAAATTAATTTGTAAACAAACATAAGCTTATATAATTGCCGCATTGTTTTGAAATCTGAATACATTGTCAGATAATTAAAGGATTATTTCGGCGTCAATTAAATATTTCTACAACAATCCTAAGGTGATTGGCTTGTTTAAATTAAAGGTGTGACAAATGTTTTACATATGCGTTCTTTAATCAATTATCGTAAATCAATTTTCGTATGAACACATGTTTTTGCAATACTTTGTTTAAATATTTGACATATATTATAATATATGAACTATATATTTATATATAAATATTAATTGACATATAATTATGTTTATAAGTAATTCAATAATTATTTCAACATATAATTACTTTCTTGTTAATGTACTCCTGTAATAATGTTACTTTGATAAATTGAAAATCCGCGATGGGGGCCTTAACTTCATATTACTTGTGTTAAGAAACATTATTAAATTATTGTCATTGTCAAATTATTAAAACAAAAGGAAAAAGTTTGTTGATAACTAAAAAATCATTGTTATAATCATACTGTGGCGAATCGTTATTACTCTGTGGCGAATCGTTATGTGGCGAATCGTTAGTGTGGCGAATCGTTACTAATTCAATGCGACGGACATGCAACCGGAGAGACATTCAGGCTTCTTTTAGAAAAAAAACTCGTCCACTCGTCGCTGATGTCTGCACAGCGGATTTACAGACGAGATCAACATAGAAGTAGAAGAAAAAAAACAAAAAAAACCCACAAAATATATAACAGAGAAAATTTGTTCCATACAAGTTCGAGATTTGTAGAGCAATATATTTTGTGTCCCAAATTGATATAATTCAGATTTTCTACTTTCAAGCACTTAAATACAGAATAAAATTTATGCCTAAAAACTCTGGTCAAACTTGTAAATCAGTGTCCTTTTCGATTTATTCTAAGAAATGATATGTAAATAGAAAACAAACTATCAACGAAATATTTCTAGAATAAATCCAGGCAAATAAACTTCAAACATAATACATTATACATTTGAGAATGCTATTTAGAATTGCTTCGTGTTATATCATAGTGGGCATACAGACAATAAAATATAAGTCATTTGTATTTTTATTTCTCTTGGATATGTCTCATTAAAAAAAATTGGTTAAAATCATCAGCAATTAATAGTGTATTTCTTAGATTTTTTTTATTTACAAGGTAAAGATGTAGAGGCCAGAGCACATCGTTTTTATTTTAATTTAAATGTCACTTAAGCACTACAGTGTTTAGTTGTCCTTTTCAACTTCACACTAAATTCCATTTTCAACTTGTTTGCTTCTTACAATTGTATAGCATTTCTAAAAGTATTGCATGTAATCCGCTGGTTTAATAATTACATGTTTAATGTGTACTTCCTAATCGCCTGTCCAAAATTCAGAACAGGTGAAGCAGAATCTATTTTTAGAATAGCGAAGGTTAACTCATATCATGACCTAGTAAAATATGTAAACAAACCACAAGAATCGGAAGTAGAACTGATATTATAACTTCCCTACCATGAAAGACTACATGGCGGTAAAGTGTCTTACATGCATTTTCATAAATAGACATTTATACTAACCATTGTACTGTATCTAATATATTAATAACTGCTGAATATTCAGCTAAACCCGCGGTATGAGTCACGAAAATAGTTCTTCTTTTATTAATGCGCGAGTTATCCTAGAGTCACGAAAAACTTTTGATTTGTTAATAATAATGTTTTGTATAATGTAGAAATATTTATTTCCTACTAATAATGTCTTGGAACTCAGAGGTTACACCTTTATTGTAGTATAATTTGCTGTCCTACTTTTTCGACAGCGGTAAATCGTTTCAGCAGTAATTTGCATATTGCGCAATAATACTACGGGACTACAACGTTTTTATCAATAATATACGTTCATATTTTAACTTGGATAACTTAATTTGAAATTGAAAAAGCTAAATATGGAAGACATTAAGATATCCTGACAAAGTATGGGAGTTTTGAAGGATCAAATTCATGTACTATTTCTTGGGCTGTTAATTGGTTTAGGACACATTGCGCGATTGTAGCCAACGAAATCCCATGTGTAGATGACTTAGCTCTGAACGCGCCTGTGGGCGCGTCCGTCGCAAAAATGATTTTGTAAGGTCAGTATGGGATGGTTCCCTGATTCATACTGATCATTTGGACAGGGAGAATAAATGGGGTCACCCTAATTGTTTTGCCCCCTCCCCCTCCCACAAAAAAGAGAAAGAGAGAGGAAAAACAAAAAGATCAAATCAATTTGGTCTATATGAAGGTAATTTAAGTTCAAAGTGTACAAGTCATATTATGTGATGTTTTTTTTTAGAAAAGTACACACAATTCTAAATATAAAAATATTGAAGGAAGTTTTTTTTGGTTGGTGCACAGTACGTAAAGGTCATATGGTAACTTATAATCCAGCCTTATTTGTGGAAAAAGTACTCAGGCATCCTTTTGTGCACTATTTTTAGACACGAACGTGCACCAGTGTAGAAACACTGACATTCTTTAAGCTCAGCTGGATAGCTTGCTAACATGAAAAATTCCAAAGTCCCTGTCAGAATTCAAACCTACAAGGGTGAGGGGCAAGTGGTTTGAAGTCAACCACCTTAATCACCTGGCCACAGTCACCCCATTAAAGGGAAATAACAGAGCAAAAATGACCATCAAAGTTATCAGCCCTTAAGAAAAACATTCCAATAATAATAGTCAACAAGTATGTTAAGTTTAATTATCTTCATTAGTTTTTGTGTAATTAACCTTAACAAAAATGTTAAAAGTTAACCTGGGTAAAGTAATGTAAGTCAAAGTTAGGGACAAAACTTTGCAAACTATAATTTTAGGATTATCTGCCCTTGTGATATATGGCATTAACAATTTTGCCAAGTTTGAAGTCACAGCTTTGGTAATTTCTGAAAAATTGACCTTAACTTAAAACTTATTACAGGTCACAGTGACCTTGAAATAAATGTGACAGGTAGAACTCATCAAATCTCAGTCACATAATGAAGATTCAATGTTTTATCTGTCTCCTTTTCTCTTGAAAAATGAACCTAAATATGATTTCATTTGTACAATTTTCCTCTGATATGTCAAGATCACAAGATATAAAATGTTCACATAACTTTAGAATTATTCTAGAGACTTGAAATCTTGTAGATAATTATTAAGAAAAAGATAGAGGAATATTTTATAGTAGACACAACAGAAATCTTAAAGATAAAGAAGATGTTCAATATTTACCACTATATTGAGAAGTGATTATATTGTTGCTGGAGGGAATGTATGTGATCAAGTTCTTGTACCTTAGTGTCACCACTTATGGAAATCATGTACATTCGCAGTTTTATTTACGTGAACTTACATCAATCTTTGTCTCCATTTTCTATAACAACTTCTGATAGTGAATTCCATCAAATTTAAGATAAGTAGGTCTAGAATTTAACCATGCAATTACAAATAAATTAGGTTATGTTCACTCTTTCTTGTCAGTATCTAATCATTTCAAATTCTTTCAATTCATTTCACTTCTCCAGCTTCTCTCCTAATAGAAACTCTACAAACTGTATAAAAATCAGATATAATTCCCACTGAGTTACTCCACTGAGGTGCATAGCCCTAAAAATTGGAATTTCTTACATTAAACAGCTGGGTCACTAAACAGGATAATTTAGAAAAATACTCAGAACTGAAAATCATTGTTTTTCAGCTGTTTTTTAGAATGATGCAAGTGATTTTTTTTTCAATTTTGAGATTTTGAGAATAATCATTGTTAAAAAACAGAATGAGAGAATGATGTAAAAGTTTGCACATTTGTTATTGGTCTAGACCTCCATCAAATAGAATATTATTCTCATAGAATTATTACCAGTTCTGTCATGTAATTAAAACGTCAATAAAGTCCCTTTAGACATTATGTTTCTATCATCTATCATAAAATGGTGGATTATTTTCTAATCTACTTTATCTCCTTTTGAGTTATATATTTAACAACTTTACAATGTTTTATAAGGCAATTTGAGCCCCTATTTTAATTTTTCCAAGCACATAATGATAATATCCAAGGGCGGACATTAGTAGAAGCCATTCAAATAACAATTTATTGTTTAAGTATACAAAGAAGGCAGCATAGAAGGTAAATCACATGTGTAACGAAATATTTAGTTAATATCTTATAGGCTGCTATATATAATTCTATTTTATTGATATTTATTGATATAATATAATCAAGAAAGTCAACTGCATTCTGGTCAATTATTCTGCTCATGTTAACTTTTTTCATTCACAAGCAAAAACACTTTACTATAATTAAGTGTCAAGAAATTGTTACAAAAGCAGAATTTTTTTTTACCAATAAAATTTTACATTTCAATTTAAATATGTGATAAACAAGAGCACCGCTAGGCAGGGCGTTATATGCCCGAAAGTACTTTAGCTGTAGGTTGATTAATGCTTGAATTATTGAGCGATAGTAACCTTGATCTTTGACCTTGTGACCCCAAAATCAATAGGGGTCTTCTACCCAATATGGACAATCATCCTATGAAGTTTGAATACTGTGGACCAAATGGAACTTAAGTTATGCTCCAGAAACCATTTTCAGTTTTAGGGTAATAGTGATCTTGACCTTTGACTTAGTGACCCCAAAATCAATAGGGGTCTTCTACCCAATATGGACAATCATCCTATAAAGTTTGAAAACTGTGGGCCAAATGGAAAATAAGTAATGCTCCAGGAACCATTTTCAGTATTTAGCTAATAATGACCTTGACCTTTAACATTGTGACCCCAAAATCCATAGGGGTCTTCTACCCAATGTGGACAATCATTCTATGAAGTTTGAAAACTGTGGGCCAAATGGAACTTAAGTTATGCTCCGGAAACCATTTTCAGTTTTATGGTAATAATGACCTTGACCTTTGACCTTGTGACCCCAAAATCAATAGGGGTCTTCTACCCAATATGGGCAATCATCCTATGAAGTTTGAAAACTGTGGGCCAAATGGAATTTCAGTTATGCTCCGGAAACCAAATTGTTAACGGACGGACGTACGTCCGTACCAACTTTTGATGTTTATGAGGCAAATCAGCTCATAAACACCACCTGGACCAACGTCCATAAGCAATATAAGCTCATAAAAACAAAAAAATAGCTCTTTTTGTTCTTTATTTAACTACGGAATGAAGCTCATAATAATCAAATGTTTGCTCGGACAGACGACGGACGGAAAGCGGTCACAAAAGCTCACCCTGTCACTTTGTGACAGGTGAGCTAAAAAGGACGAGTACAAAACTTTGACAGAACAAAGTTAGGTACCTGTCCAGTGTAACCATGTTTTTTCAATGTTTCTCCTTTACTTAACATTTTTAATTAGAATATAGGTCTAAATGTAACACCTTTTCTCACTTTTATTCAAAATTAAAATTTTCATAGCAGTTTTTCAGACCTTTTTTTATTTAGATATTTTACCTTCCAGTATGGCCTTGACCTTGTGACATGGATGAAATGGATTCTGTACATTGTCTTGCTCTGATAGAGAGGAAATACCAAGGCAACAAAGTGATTTCATTGTCTCCCCAACTTAAGGTACAAAAAAACTGTTACTGTAACTTCATAAGGTTAGAACAGGCATATGTTTGACAAAATAAATAACAGACATAGACATAAAAGTGTAATCTGTAACTAGACTTAGCTAGGTTTTCTGTTAGTTCAAAGGTAATTGGAAGAAAAACATTCAACAGAATGAACAAGTTGCCAGAAATACCCAAAATTTTGTCAAATTAAGGGAAAGTTTTGACATTAAAGATGTTCTATTTTTGGTTATATTATGGCAACAGATATTTTGCATGGAAGAACAACTTTGAAAGTCAGAGATATGGAGAAGATGTGTGGACAGACAGACAGAGGACTATCAGTTATCTTAAGCATGTAAGGTTAAACATTTATGCATACTGTTCAGTTTTTTAAGAAAAAAAATGAATATAAATTCATTTTCAACCTTATTAACAACTTAAAAAAGAAAACATAAACAAAACAATAACATATCAACTTTTTCATTAACCAAAGCAGGATATATCTTTCTTGTTGAAAGGGTTAAAATAAGTAGAACATTTCATTACTATAAATAAGACAGGGAGTTTCAAAACAGATTCACTAGAATTAAAAGTATTTGTTTGCTTATAGAGCAAACAGTTTTGTTTTTCTTATTTAAACTTGTTGTAGGAGGTCAAGATCCTGCTGGTCATTGCTGGACCGCAGGTGTTACAAGATAAATAAAACCTGCTTATACAAATGTAATCATTTAAACACATGCAAATGACTCTTCAAATGTATTTAAGATAGATACTACTTAAGCTATTTATTTCCTTAAACCAGTCAAGTATCTGTAGATATCTTAACACAATTCATTTCACTATTAATTACAGATATATCCAAGTTCATCATAAGGTGAATATCTCTTGAACTTATAAATGATAGCTAGGGTGTCCTGCAATAATAAATAAGATATCAACAACAATAAATGTCCTTCAATAATAATTTATCAATAACAACAAAGTGTCCTTTAATAATAAATAAAATATCAACAACACACAAAGTGTCCCTCAATAATAAATATTTTATCAGTAACAACAAAGTGTCCTTCAATAATAAATAAAATATCAATAGTACACAAAATGTCCTTCAATAATAAATAAAATATCAACAACACTTAAAGTTTCCTTCAATAATAAATATTTCATCAATAACAAAAAAGTGTCCTTCAATAATAAATAAAATATCAACAACACACAAAGTGGCCCTCAATAATAAATATTTTATCAGTAACAACAAAGTGTCCTTCAATAATAAATAAAATATCAATAGTACACAAAATGTCCTTCAATAATAAATAAAATATCAACAACACTTAAAGTTTCCTTCAATAATAAATATTTCATCAATAACAAAAAAGTGTCCTTCAATAATAAATATTTTATCAACAACAAAAAAGTGTCCTTCAATAATACATGTATATAAGTTATCAACAACGAGTGACATTCAATAACAAATAAGTTATCAACAACAACAAAGTGTCCTTCACTAACAAATAGATATCAACAACACACAGTGTCCTTCAACAACAACAAGGTGTCCTTTGATAATGAACTAGAACTCAGCCATGGTCTGGCAAACCATTCAACAGATATAGAAACACAATAATGTCTCAAACAGTTCAACAAATAGATGTTACACATTAAAAGTTTGACTATAATGTAATATCAAGTGTCAAATTAATCTATATTATAAACAACAAAAACAGAAAATAAATTCAATTTAAACAAATATTTACTTAAGTAAAAAATTAAGATTTGAGTTAAAATATAACTTGAAGGGTTTTTGTCACAAAAACATATGTCTCCCAAAACTATGTATGGTTCTCACTGATCACTCCTGTAAAGTTTGGTTGAAATCCAACCAGAAGTTATATTTAGCTGTGGGGGCCATTTTGTGCAGTGAAGCAAAACATGCCATGCTTAGCACAACTAGGGATGGTACTGATCACTCCTGTAAAATGTGTTGAAATCCAACCAGTAGTTTGCCGTACAAGATTTTTCTATTTTTAGCTTTGGTGGCACAGCGAAGCGGAACATGCCTGCAATGGGCACAACTAGGGATGGTACTTATCACTCCTATTAAGTTTGCTTAAAATCCCACCAGCTGTTTGATCTGTGAAGGCTGGACAAGATTTTTCTATTTTTAGCTGTGGTGGCCATTTTGTGCAGCAAAGTGGAATGTGCTGGTCATGTGCACAACTAGGGATGGTACTGATCACTCTTGTAATGTTTGGTTGAAATTCCACCAGTAGTTTGACCTGTGAAGGCCAGATAAGCTGAATGCGGAGGGATGGACAACTGGACAAAGGGACAGATGAACAGACAGAGAAGGCAAAAACAATAAGCCAAATATCTGTGACTGTAGCAGTCAGTATTGTAGTTTGTTTATGCAACCATGGCAGTGAAAGGGCTCTACTGTTGGACAATAAATAAATTAAGCATAATAAATTAAAATATGGCATTTTTTTTGTGTTAGAATGATGCAGTGGGTGTAAAACTTTTGGGTTCAAGACACTGATTATACTTTATACATAATAAAACATAAATAACTCAGATACTGACAGAACTGCATTTGATTTTTCTATAGATAACTAATGCCTATGTCACAGCACAAGTAGCTTAGAACTCTCAGTGATTTAATTTACTGCATTTTCTTCCAGCCTGTTGCCTGTCCTATAAATAATTCTCCCACATTTCACAGGAGGGGTTATTAGCTGTTGACCTTTCAGGAAGGAAGAAATTTGGTAGACTTGACAACTAAGGTTCTTGACAATAAATTGAGAGAATGTTGTAAAGACATAAATGTCAGGATTGTGGATAATAAGAGAAGACTAAATTTACATTACATTCCCTTTTATAGGCCATGTTCATCCATATAACTCATGAAAAAATCCATGGAAAACAACAACAAAACATTTAATAATGATGAGGTATATTTATGATAGTATAAAGTGATCATTAATCGGAGGTCAAACAGACAAGTCAATTATCTGAAGAGTGAACAAGCATCACTAGCACCAACTAAAACATTTATCTATGTGAAACATGCAAAATACATTAGTTATAGTCTACAGCTGACAGCATGTACATCAGTCAATTACTATAGTGTAAATAATGAAGACTAAATAGAGAATACAGTAATAAAACTGAATGCTAACTAAATGACTTACAATTGCTTTTCACCTAATCTACTTAAACCAAAATAATGATAAATTTTTCATTTACAATGTACAAAATTTTCTCTATTGTTAAAGGAGCGTTTTTGAATAACAACTTTGCCTTTATCCCATGCCGATTTTGCTACTCCGTAAAAATGGTATTGCACGGCCGTGATGTCATTTGCATTATACAAACATAGCATTATAAGAAGCGCTAAATGTAAACGTTATACTATAGGCACGTTAATAAGAATGATTCTTTTTCACTTCAAAAGGTCTTTATTTTGGTATGTGATAAATAGAATATTTAAATTTGTGTAAGTTCACAAGCAAGATGCTCGCATAATATAATTTTATTCAGCTTGTTCAATAAATTCAGTATTAAACTTACACTCATTTAATATCCTCTATATATTTTATTTAGTCTTTGGGCTCTCATTGCCTGTAGACATAAACACATGCAACCATGTTTTAATCCTTGGCAGTATATTGAAAATAAGACTTATTTATGTAAGGCATTGATTAAGATTTATTATAAGGACACCTTGGTCAATATTAAATTTTGCAGTATTTATTCACCAGCTGCAATGTTCATAAATGTATAATATCATTGCACCAAATCCTGACAAATGTAATGATATACAAGCATTAAATAAAACAAAATAAAAAGTTACAACAAGAAACATGGCAATGCCACGAAACCAGGTTTTCAACTATCACCATTGTAAATAAATATATGTAGTTGAAATACAAATACAAGCAACAATGTAACTATGTGCAATGTAAATCATGAATAATGAATTTTCTATTTTTAGTATCTGAAACCTTGACCCTAGGGGACCCAAAAGTCATCCCAAGTGAGATCTTTATAAAAACTTGCTTTACACCAAATTTCATAAAAATATCTTATTTCAAACTAGTTATTGACCAGAAGCCTATTTTCTATTTTTAGTAACAGTGACCTGACTGGAAACAGATTTTCTATTTTTAGCAACAATGACCTTGACCTTGACTGTACAGGACCCAAAAGCAGGCAGATGAGCTGGCACAGGCATGCAACAGCCTAGATAGTTTCTGTTTTATAACTAAATAAAGTTTGTTGTGATTAAAAGGATATATTACACTAATAATTAAATTTTATGAAAAAAACAAAGGGCCATAATTAGGTAAAAATTTATCCAATCACAAAAGCCCAACAATATGCATCTGGGCACTTGTGCTCCAGCATTCTGACACATTTCTAATTTATCTATGAATATGACCTAGATCTAATGTGTCAATCCAGTTTTCCTAAATGTGACCCAGTGTTTAGATCAAGATAACTCAATATATCAACAATATATCAAATTGAGAATATGATGGTTATACACAGCAACATACATAAAAGATATATTACCAAACATGTAAACAGACAATTTGTTGACATACAGCAAAAGGGATAGGACAAATGTAAATAATAACAGGCAATTTGTAAATGACAAACACAGCAGCAAAATATAAGCTTTAGGTGATCTAATTATGATCTAATTACATGTATAACTAACTTTATACTACCACTTATTTCTGGTGAACATATTGAAGGTTAATAACTTTACTGTAGAGGCTGTTAACACAAGAAATCAAGACTTACAAAACATTCACAAAAAAACAACAATAACATTTATTATGACACAAGAGAGGTTTAAGACAGGCATGATATGGCTGAGAATGACTGGCCAGCTGTGTACTGTATACTTTTAGAGGAGCCAGATAAAATACTACCTTTACAAATGTCTGTTTAGATCTGCACAGTTGAAGAGGAAGCCTTACCACAAGGAAATTTAATTATCCATACTATTTCTTGTTTTATACTGTGACAGGAAAGGTACGACTAAGTTGATGCCATAGGGAAAGCGAACCAATAACTGTGCCATGGAATCTGACACCATGTATCTTATTTATACATCGGATTTTTCGTCTGCAATGCATAACAGAGACAATAATTTTTTAAACTCCGCATATAAGCAGATCTCATTTATGAGAAGAATACCTTGGAACCATTATTTTTGTTCATGACCATCTAAGAATCCTTTCAAAACCTACAAAGTAGTTGAGACACAAATGTTATTTAAAGGTTTCTTCTACTTTTACAGCTGATCAAAGTCATTCAGGCAATTTTTATAGAGAACCACAAATGTGTAAGCTTTTTATAGATTGTTTTAGATTGATTTTTTAAATTGTTAGATTTAGTAAGGGGTCTGTTCCCAATAATGCCCTTTTTCAGCTATGTTCAAATGTAAAGCCTTATTGTTGATCCTTAATAGTTGATATAGAGGATATTTGTTTAGTTCAGTGTAAGATCGGAATATATTTCACCGAGTGAGCACCAAAAGAAATATTTCACGAGTGGCGCAGCCACGAGTGAAATATGAACTTTTGGTGTTCACAAGGTGAAATATATTTCGATCTTACACTAAACTAAACAAATTTTCTTTTTATTATATGCAAAGAAACGTTTTAAAAAGACTTTAAACTTAATACTGAATGAATAGCGCGCCAAATAATAATACAACGTGACGTAATTTATGACGTCACGTCATAAAGTTGGTACCTAGCACTGTGCACGCTGGTATTTCACTGAAACAACGTAAGGGGCTTAAATTCAAAACAGTGAAATTATCAAAGTGGTAATTTCACTGTTTCAAACAGTGAAATTACCAGTTTTATATCACTGATATATTTCTATAAACCACCGAAAAGCATGTAATAAATATATATATTCTTCAGATTGTACTTTTTTCCTAGTTTCTAAAAGTCTTGGTAAACTACTCTCTTACATGTAATCAGACAGTTGTACAACCCATTATTGAAAATTTGAAGAAAATGATAAAAATGATGTTTTGCTAAAAAAAGGGAAATTGTAGCATTATTAGGTAGTCTTTTATCAAGTTTGCTCATATTGTAGCATTATTAGGTAGTCTTTTATCAAGTTTGCTCATATTGTAGCATTATTAGGTAGTCTTTTATCAAGTTTGCTCATATTGTAGCATTATTAGGTAGTCTTTTATCAAGTTTGCTCATATTGTAGCATTATTAGGTAGTCTTTTATCAAGTTTGCTCATATTGTAGCATTATTAGGTAGTCTTTTATCAAGTTTGCTCATATTAATTTGATTGTTGTAGCATTATTAGGTAGTCTTTTATCAAGTTTGCTCATATTGTAGCATTATTAGGTAGTCTTTTATCAAGTTTGCTCATATTAATTTGATTGGCGCCGTTTAAGCTAAAGCTTAAATAGGCCAGGTCATGGCATTTCTTCAAATTATTGTTTAAACATATTATATGCTCAAATTAAATATCAGAGAGGAAACTATAATACAACCTGTTTTTTAAACGGGCTTATAAAAAGGGAGGTAACAACAAAATGAGAATTATCTGGAGTATGTTAATAGTTCTTAGGCACCTAACTTCTCTTTAAAGTTTAAAGATTCTCTTAGTCAGCATTTATCAATTTTTCTAATTAAATAAATAAAGTCAATTCTTTGTATTTAGAGTTATCCTTAAGACGAGAACATTTGCAAGAAAGACAAGGATTTTTTTTCTCACAAACTCCTACTCATAATATATCTACATTTCAAGTTCCAAGGCATGCTGGTGATATCTCCATTTACAATACTTTATATAATTTCATTATATATAATTTACAATGAAATGTCTGTCCTTTCATACCATCATTAGATTTCATATCTTTTTATTGAATTAATTATTTTAGGAAAAGGAGATTGGTTGTTATCCGATGCTGATCTTTTTTATATTGTCATCTGGCATTATGAGTTTTTCTATCACTTTTTATTTGTAAATTAATTTATGTTTTCAATCAAAATGCTATTTTTGTATATAACATTATTGTGTAACACATAATTTGCTGACATTACTTTGATTCACATTACAAGAAATGTTATACAGAATTAGCTTTTTATATACAGCAAGTCAATCTTCATTTCAAAGTAGAGAGAAATGTCACTTTGTAAAAGGTGAGCTAAAAATCCCTTGATGCATTACAAAGTTATAGGCCGAAAAGAGGTTTCTTAGATATAACTCTTTAACATTTTGACAACTTATTTCAAAATCCCTTGATGAATAAAAGGGTTATTGGCTTGACAAGACTTTTAAACTGTTGACCTTTCACCTCTCAATGTGACCTTGCTTTTGGAGGTAGGGGTCTAGGTCTTGTGCATGACACACTGTTTCATTTTGCTGAACACTTTCCGCAATTGACTTCAGAGTCCCTTGATGCATTACAGAGTTACGGACCAAACAAGGTTTTCTAACTCCCGACCTTTGACCACTAATTATGTAATATTGCTGCCTTGACCTTGGTCTTCAGCTTTTCTAACTGCTGTCCTTTGACCTTTATGCGTGACCATGGGTTTAAATCTTGTAAATGGCACACTGTTGACCATGTTTATATACCATATTATTTCAAAATCACTTGATGCATGACAGAGTTATAGGCTGGCAAGATTATTTTATCAACCTTTGACCTCTTAGTGTAATCCTGTCTTTGGAGGTAGGAATCAAGTTATCATGCATGATAGACTATGTCATTGTGCAAAACAGTTTTGGCAAGTGGCTTAAAGACTGCAAGGCAGAGTTATGACCTTTAAGTCTGATCATTACTTTGGAGAAAGCAAAACATGTCATCATGTTTTACAAAATTTCTTACTGCTGACCACTGACTGACCTTTAAATGTGACCTTCACCTTTTTGCTACAGGTCTGCACATGACAAACCATATCATCATGGTACACAATTGTGCTAAATTCCTTGATGCATGACAAAGTTATGGACTAAACAATCTTTTAACTGCAAAACTTTGACCTCTAAGTGTGGATAGATGTCATACACATGACATATCATCTCATCATGATGACATTTATTTTGTACCAAATGTTTCAAAATCATTTCATGCATGACAGAGTTATGGTTCAACTAAGGTTTTTGTACACATCCATGATAAAATGGACTGGAGGAACATTTTAGGTTTTGTTTGTTTGTTTGTTATATTTTACGCCTTGTCCCAACAGTATTTCAGTCATATAGGCGAGTAGTTTCCTTAACCATCGTTCCTGGAGAGTTACACCAGTACTAGACTACCTTCCTCCGCGCTAAACATTGTAGGTAACACTACATGTCCCTTGCTGCCATAAAAAAACATTCTAATAGTGTGGTGAGTGAAAATACAAATGCAGTCTATCTGTACATTGATTCAAGTTTGGCTTAAAGTTGCACAAATAGTTCAGGCAATTCTGTAATATTGCCCCTCATATCATTTTATACAGAAAACTGACCTTGGACTTATTCCCCACATGTAGGAATCTGACTGGTGTTATTCCTCCTAAATTGTAACAAGAGCGATCAGTAATCACATGTGTCGCCTCATAATGGCCAATTTCATGTTGGGACAAATTTTGTGACAGACGGACAGTGCACAACTAGACTTGGTACTGATCATTCCTGTAAAGTTTGGATAAAATTGCACCAGTAGTTTATGAGGAGTAGTCCGGACAAGCTTTTGCGTATCTGGCAACACACAGAAACAAGAGCCCGGTTTGAGCCGGGTGATGCTCCCCGAATAGGTTTTGGACACAGGAAAGTACACCTCTTGTAGTTTCAGAGTTATGTCCGTGGAAAAAGTTCAAAGTGCAATAATTCTAAAATTAGGCAAGGCAGAGTTACAGTTCTTTGCACTGCACTTCTAATCAATGTGATCTATCAACCTACAAAGTTTCTTGATGATATCTCTTATGATTTCCGAGTTATGTCCTGGACAATTCAAAAAGTAAAAATAAACAAAGGGCAATAACTCCAGAATTAGGCAAGGTAGAGTTATGATTCTTGTGCACTGCACATCTACCCATTGAGATTTATCTACCTACAAAGTTTCATGTTGATATCTCTTATAGTTTTACAGCTATGTCCTGGACAAGATTTTTCTAAAAGGGGAGATTATTCAAAAATAAGGCTTAACAGAGTTATGGTTCTTTTGCACTGCACCTCTACTCAATGAGATCTATCTACCTACAATGTTTCATGTTGATATCTCTTATAGTTTTAGAGTTATGCCCCGGACAAGATTTTTCTATAAGGGGAGATAATTCAAAAACCAGGCAACATAGAGTTATGGTTCTTTGACACTGCACTCCCCCTCGATGCCCCTAACCACTGTATGAAGTTTCAACAAATTATCTCCAAGGGTTTTCAAGTTATGTTCCGGACAAAGTTCAAAGTATTAGAATTAACAAAGGGCAATAACTCCAAAATTAGGACAAAAAGAGTTATTGTTCTTATGCACTGCACATCTACGCATTGAGATCTATTCACCTACAAAGTTTCATGTTGATATCTCTTATAGTTTTACAGTTATGCCCCGGACAAGATTTTTCTATAAGGGGAGATAATTCAAAAACCGAGCAAAATAGAGTTATGGTTTTTTGACACTGCACTCCCCCTCGATGCCCTCTACCACTGTATGAAGTTTCAACAAATTATCTCCAAGGGTTTTCAAGTTATGTTCCGACAAAGTTCAAAGTATTAAAATTAACAAAGGGCAATAACTCCAAAATTAGGATGAAAAGAGTTATTGTTCTTATGCACTGCACATCTACCCATTGAGATCTATTCACCTACAAAGTTTCATGTTGATATCTCTTATAGTTTTACAGTTATGCCCCGGACAAGATTTTTCTATAAGGGGAGATAATTCAAAAACCGGGCATAATAGAGTTATGGTTCTTTGACACTGCACTCCCCCTCGATGCCCTCTACCACTGTATGAAGTTTCAACAAATTATCTCCAAGGGTTTTCAAGTTATGCTCCGGACAAGACAACGGACGGACAGACGGACGGACGGACGGACAGACGGACAGACGGACAAGGCGCCGACTTTATACTCCCCCGAAATTTTTCGGGGAGCATAAAAAACACCTTTTTATCAAAGGGCCATAACTCAGCCAAAAATCATTCAACCGGAAAACCCGTGCAATATGCGCAAGGACTTGAGCTACAGATCAATCCTGTAAATTTTCATTGAAATTGCATAAGTGGTATAAGAGAACTCGTCCGGACAAACTTTAAAAATAAAAATTATTAAAGGGCCATAACTCTGACAAAAATTATTGAACCAGAAAATGCTGACAATATGCACAACTAGACTTGGTACTGATCATTCCTGTAAAGTTTGGATGAAATTGCACCAGTAGTTTATGAGGAGTAGTCCGGACAAGCTATTGTGTATCTGGCAACACACAGAAAAAAACACCTTTTTATCAAAGGGCCATAACTCGGCCAAAAATCATTCAACCGGAAAACCCTTCCAATATGCGCAAGGACTTGAGCTACAGATCAATCCTGTAAAGTTTCATTGAAATTGCATTAGTGGTATAAGAGAAGTAGTCCGGACAAACTTTAAAATTAAAAATTATTAAAGGGCCATAACTCTGACAAAAATCATTGAACCGGAAAATGCTGACAATTTGCACAACTAGACTTGATACTGATCATTCCTGTAAAGTTTGGATGAAATTGCACCAGTAGTTTATGAGGTAGTCCGGACAAGTTTTGTGACGGACGGACGGACGGACAGACGGACTGACGGACAGACAGACGGACAGACAGACGACGGAGAAGTGATCCCTATATGTCGCCACTACACCGTAGAGGCGACACAAACAGACAGACAGACAGACGGACAGACAGACGACGGAGAAGTGATCCCTATATGTCGCCACTACTCCGTAGAGGCGACACAATAATTACAATACAATTATTGCTCCAGGTTTCAACAATTCCTCATATGCCTTAATAAAGAGCAAGTTGGACAGGAGTGGGTGGAGGTAGAGTAATTAGAAGTCCATTGCATGAATGATTAAAAATTTTTACTGGTTGGGGACCACCAAAACCGGGCAACCACCAAACCCGGACGGCCCCACGAAAATGCTTAATTTAGTATTTTCTTTGTTAAGTGGTTGTCAGTCACTTTTTTATCAACAATAAGTGCATGTTTCTTTTAAAATTAAGTAAATGAATTTCTTTCAATCTCCGGAAATGGTAATATTTTAATGTCTATTTCAAGAATGATAACGTTGAAATTCGGGGGTCAAGAAAGCAATGCCTGACCTCATATACCAGCTATAATCATTTGCAGAGTGAATAATAGAATATCCAAAACTTCAGCATTTGTTGCTGACATATTGTATATCATGTTACAAATCAAAAATCAAAACACCCAGGCTTTTATCTGAATTAAACCACATAATGTACATATCTGTCCGGACACATGGTACTGTAGTGTAGACAATTTAGGTAATTTTGATACCCTCCTTGTCGAGCCTCAATTATAAGTGTCAATACAATCAGAAATAAACAAACTAGTTTATTAGTTAGGAGAAGAACCTAGCTGAACTGTGTCAAATTGTTTGGTCTCTAGGTTAAAATTATGAAATCTGTACGGAAAAATGTTCCAAAAGTGTCCGGTTGATGGTCTCCTACCAATAAATTACAAAATATCCTTTGTCCTCATATAAATAAATACCCCATAATGTTTGACATGTGGTCTTCTTATATTTATCTCGGTGAAGTTACTTATTTTCTCACAATGATCCATTGGTCAATTGACTAAAAATCCTGTCATTGACATTATCTTAGAATATCTTAAAGTAATGTCAGCGAAAAAAATCATTTGCTGAAACTATGTTTATGACATCTTCTTGTAAGGATAACAGAATAAACAAGAGCCATTGCTGGGCGGGGGCAACGCTTGACTTTTTACTTTTTCTAAACGCAAACATAGAAAGGTTTGAACATATCTTAACGTTTCCTTTTTATAAATTTAGTTGGTCTGCCTTGTCACATTAGTTTTGTTTATCTATTTTGTATGTATATATGAATAGAAAACATGACACAATTTCTAACAAGAGCACCGCTAGGCGGAGCATTATATGCCCGAAAGTGTTTTTTTTTTTAGTAAGGATGAAGCATTTGTAAGACATGGAATTCGCTGTTCATCCTATAAAATTTTACAGCTGTAGGTTGATTAATACTTAAGTTATTAATAATGACCTTAACCTTTGACCTTGTGACCCCAAAATCAATAGGGGTCTTCTACCTTATATGGACAATCATCCTAAGAAGTTTGAGTATTGTGGGCCAAATGGAACTTAAGTTATGCTCTAGAAACTGTTTTCAGTTTTAGGGTAATAGTGATCTTGACCCTTGACCTTTTGACCCCAAAATCAATAGGGGTCTTCTACCCAATATGGACAATCATCCTATGAAGTTTGAACACTGTGGGCCAAATGGAACTTAAGTTATTCTCCGGAAACTGTTTCGAGTATCAAGGTAATAGTGACCTTGACCTTTGACCTTGTGACCCCAAAATCAATAGGGGTCTTCTACTCAATATGGACAATCATCCTATGAAGTTTGAACATTGTGGGTCAATTGGAACTTAAGTTATGCTCCGGAAACTGTTTTCAGTATCAAGGTAATAGTGACCTTGACCTTTGACCTTGTGACCCAAAAATCAATAGGGGTCTTTTACCCAATATGGACAATCATCCTATGAAGTTTGAACATTGTGGGTCAAATAGAACTTAAGTTATTGCTCCGGAAACTGTTTTCAGTTTTTAAGGTCATAGTGACCTTGACCTTTGGACCCCAAAATCAATAGGGGTCTTCTACCCAATATGGACAATCATCCTATGAAGTTTGAACATTGTGGGTCGAATGGAACTTAAGTTATGCTCCGGAAACTGTTTCCAGTTTTAAGGTCATAGTGACCTTGACCTTTGACCTTGTGACCCCAAAATCAATAGGGGTCTTCTACCTAATATGGGCAATCATCCTATGAAGTTTGAACATTGTGGGTCAATTGGAAGTTAAGTTATGCTCTGGAAACTGTTTTCAGTTTTAAGGTCATAGTGACCTTGACCTTTGACCTTTTGACCCCAAAATCAATAGGGGTCTTCTACCCAATATGGGCAATCATCCTATGAAGTTTGAACATTGTGGGCCAAATGGAACTTAAGTTATGCTCCGGAAACCAAATTGCTAACGGACGGACGGACGTACGGACGGACGGACGGACAGACAGACGGACGCCAGGGGGTATAACATAATATGCCCTTTCGGGCATATAAAAATAGAAGCATGATGCAATTTCTAAAAATAGAAACATGACGCAATTTCTATAAAAAGAAACACGATGCAATTTCTATGAATAGAAACATATCGCAATTTCTATAAATAGAAACATGACGCAATTCTATAAATAGGAACATGACACAATTCTATAAATAGAAACATGACGCAATTCTATAAATAGAAATATGACGCAATTCTATAAATAGAAACATGACCCAATTCTTTAAATAGAAACATGATGCAATTCTACAAATAGAAACATGACGCAATTGACGCAATTTCTATAAATAGAAACATGACAATTTCTATCAATAGAAACATGACACAATTTCTATCAATAGGAACATGACGCAATTTTCTATAAATAGAACATGACGCAATTCTATAAATAGAAACATTTGTTGTTGTTAGTTGATGATGATGATGATGATGATGATAGATATGTCTGTAAATATATTATATATATATATTATATATATATATATATTATATATATATATATATATATATAATAATACCTACACACCACACACCAATAAATATATAATTAATGGTCATTTAATGCACAAATCTGAAAAAAATTCAGTTATTTAACCTTCAAGGTCAAGGTCATTAAAAAGGCCCAAGCAAATTTGGGTTTGAATAAACAAAAGGTCTGATGTTCTGTTATTATATTGAAGTTGATCCCTTCAATAATAGCAAAATTACAGTCAGTTACCGCCAAATAATGAAAATTTCAATAATTGACCTTCAAAGACAATGTCATGAATGAGTTGAAGGTCAAGGTTTTCAGTATATTTTTAACAGTTTTCTTAAAAGAAAGTTACAGCCAATAATAGCCAAAAAAAATGAATTATTTCAATAATTTGACCTTCAAAAGTCAAGGTCATTTATGAGTGAAGGTCAAGGTCTGTCTATTATTTTTAAGGGATATCCTGAAGATAATTATGTTTAAGTTTGAAGACAATCCATTCAAAATACAAAGTTACAGCCAATAATTGCCAAAAAAATGAAAATTTCAATAATTTGACCTTCAAAGTCAAGGTCATTTATGAGTGAAGGGTCAAGGTTTCCCTGGTTGATTATTTTTAAGGGATATCTTGGAGATTAAATTAGTTCAAGTTTGAAGACAATCCATTCAAAAATATCAAAGTTACAGCCAAACAGCATGAACAAGCAAAACTTGGACTTTTAACCTTGAAGGTCAAGGTCATTTATGGATGAAGGTCAACGATAGTGTGGTCTACTGAAAGGTCTTGTCCCAAGGGTTGTTGTGGCCAAATTTGAAGACAATACACCAAGAAATAAAAAAGTTATGATCCAGGTACAAGTTTGTGGACGGCAACGGCAATGCCGACCCGACTATATCAATACCTCTACTTTTTTTTTTCAAAAAAAAAAAAAAGTCGAGCTAAAAAAAATGGGTCAAAAACAGAAACGGCCAGGTTGCATTTGTATACCAAATATCATGAGGCAGTGATGTTACGAAAAATGTAAACCATTGACCATTAATGTCAAAATTTAACTAAATCGGTAAACAGGAAGTGGATGAGCAAACGGCCCTCGGCCAATAACATTCACCATACTATGATCCAGGTTTGCAACTGTGCAACAGGGCCAAAAATGACAGATAGCCAGCCCCTCTATTTATTGATTAAGTTTGGTTTTAAGTTGCACCAAAAGTTGCTTTGACAAAAATATCTTAAGATACTTTCTTCATGTTAACAAAATAGCAGTTTTAACAACTACAGATGCTTCATAAATGTTTTTTGACAAAAAAAAACTCACTGGTTACATCTTAAGATGCTCCCTAAATGTTGCTTTGATATAAAAGTCAAGGGTCTCATCTATAAATGATCCCTAAATGTTGCTTTGACCTAAAAGTCAAGGGTCTCATCTATAAATGATCCCTAAATGTTGCTTTGACCTAAAAGTCAAGGGTCTCATCTATAAATGATCCCTAAATGTTGCTTTGACCTAAAAGGTCCGGGTCCATCTAAAATGTCCTAAATGTTTCTTTGTATAAAAGTCAAGGGTCTCATCTTATAAATGATCCCTTAATGTTTGCTTTGACCTAAATGTAAGGGGAAAATAAAATCCTAATGTTGCTTTCTTGACCTAAAAGTAAAGGTCTCATCTATAAATGATCCCTAAATGTGGCTTTGACCTAAAAGTAAAGGGTTTCATCTTATAAATGATCCCTAAATGTTGCTTTGACTAAAAGTCAAGGGTCTCGTCTTATAATGATCCTAAATGTTTGCTTTGGAATAAAAAGTAAGGGTCTCATCCATAAATGATCCTAAATGTTGCTTTGAACTAAAAGTCAAGGGTCTCCATCTATAAATGATCCCTAAATGTTGCTTTTGACTAAAAAGTCAAGGGTCTCATCTATAAATGATCCCTAAATGTTGCTTTGGACCTAAAAGTCAAGGGTCTCATCTATAAAATGATCCCTATATGTTGCTTTGACCTAAAAAGTCAAGGGTCTCATCTATAAATGATCCCTAAATGTTGCTTTTGACCTAAAAGTCAAGGGTCTATCTATAATATCCTAAATGTTGCTTTGACCTAAAAGTCAAGGGGTCTCATCTATAAATGATCCTAAATGTTGCTTTGACTAAAAGTCAAGGGTCTCATCTATAAATTGATCCCTAAATGTTGCTTTGACTATCAAGTCAAGGGTTTCATCTATAAATGATCCTAAATGTTGCTTTGACCTAAAAGTCAAGGGTCCCTCATCTATAAATGATCCCTAAATGGTGCTGCTTGACCTAAAGTCAAGGGTCTCATCTATAAATGATTCCCTAAATGTTGCTTTGACTAAAAGTCAAGGGTCTCATCTATAAATGATCCCTAAATTGTTGCTTTGACTAAAGTCAAGGGTCTCATCTATAAATGATCCCAAATGTTGCTTGACTAAAGTCAAGGGTTCTATCTATAATGATCCTAAATGTTGCTTTGACCTAAAAAGTCAAGGGTCTAATCTATAAATGATCCTAAATGGTGCTTTGTTTATCTACAATGATGTTCCCCTCAATGTTACATGTACAATGACATAATGGTCAATGGTCAAATCTAAAGATGCTCCCTTAATGGTGCTTTGAAATAAGCGTGTATGCATTTTTGTAAACAAAAGGTTTGTAATTTTAAATTAATGCAGTAAACTAACTATGACAAAATTTTTACAAAAATAATTGTTTTTGCATTTTTTTTCAATTGGGGTAAAATAAAAAAATGTCTGTGACGTAAGCCTGTGTTACTGTATTTTTAGAAAAGAAACATGTTTAAACTGAAATTTATTTTGTTTATGAATATAAAAAAAAATTTAATAAAAAAAAATCTATTGTAATAAGTTGCATGATTGTGTTATTTTGTAAAATTTTTTTTTAGTATTCTAGTATTAAGTTCGCTTTGTATAATGGTTTCGGTGTTAAACTCTTTTATTCATGAATAGGTTGTGTCGGTTATTTGTTAAATTTTCCCCGTCAGATTTTAAAATTTTTAAAAAACCCCAATTGGTAATTTTTTACTGATATTTTTTCCCTAAGGTGATATCTGTTTCAATCTTTTCCCCGGGTTTCCTAAATTTTTGGGCTAAAAAATTACCGATCAATCACGGATGGCTCTTATGTAGTTTGATTATCAAAGGTCAAACAATCACTTGTCCTTATGTTACTTGTATATAACAGGTCAAACAATCACTTGTCCTTATGTTACTTGTATATAATAGGTCAAACAATCACTTGTCCTTATGTTACTTGTATATAACAGGTCAAACAATCACTTGTCCTTATGTAACTGGTATATCAAAGGTCAAACAATCACTTGTCCTTATGTTACTTGTATATAATAGGTCAAACAATCACTTTTCCTTATGTTACTTGTATATAACAGGTCAAACAATCACTTGTCCTTATGTAACTGGTATATCAAAGGTTCAAACAATCAACTTGTCCACATTGTTACTTGTATATAAAGGGTCAAACAATCACTTGTCCTTATGTTACTTGTATATAAACAGGTCAAACAATCATTGTCCTTATGTAACTGGTATATCAAAGGTCAAAACAATCACTTGTCCACATGTTACTTGTATATAATAGGTCAAACAATCACTTGTCCTTATGTTACTTGTATATAATAGGTCAAACAATCACTTGTCCTTATGTTACTTGTATATAAAAGGTCAAACAATCACTTGTCCTTTATGTAACTTGTATTAACAGGTCAAACAATCACTTGTCCTTATTTACTTGTATATAATAGGTCAAACAATCACTTGTTCTTATGTTACTTGCTTATTATAAACAGGTCAAGCAATCATTTGTCTTATGTTACTTGTATATAAAGGTCAAACAATCACTTGTCCTTATGTTACTTGTATATAAAAGGTCAAACAATCACTTGTCCTTATGTTACTTGTATATAATAGGTCAAACAATCACTTGTCCTTATGTAACTGGTATATAACAGGTCAAACAATCACTTGTCCTTATGTTACTTGTATATAACAGGTCAAACAATCACTTGTCCTTATGTTACTTGTATATAACAGGTCAAACAATCACTTGTCCTTATGTTACTTGTATATAATAGGTCAAACAATCACTTTTCCTTATGTTACTTGTATATAACAGGTCAAACAATCACTTGTCCTTATGTAACTGGTATATCAAAGGTCAAACAATCACTTGTCCTTATTTATTGTATATAATAGGTCAAACAATCACTTTTTCCTTATGTTATTGTATATAACGGTTCAAACAATCACTTGTCCTTATGTAACTGGTATATCAAAGGTCAAACAATCACTTGTCCCTTATGTTACTTGTATATAATAGGTAAACAATCACTTTTCCTTATGTTACTTGTATTATAACAGGTCAAAATCACTTGTCCTTATGTAACTGGTATATCAAGGTCAAACAAGATTTATGTTTGTAAAACATGTATGCCCCCTATCAGCAGCCAATAAGTCATGTGATAAGGTTATTATGCATGACTTCTGACCCAGTGATCAAACAATTAATAAGGGTTATCAAGTATCTACTGGTCATGACCTTAACCTTTCACCCCTTGACCCAAAACTCAATAGGGGTCATCTGCTGGTCACGACCAATCATCATAAAAGTTTGAAGTTCCCTTAGGCCCTAAGCTTTTTAGTTAATTTGATGGAAAAACCATTTTTCCTTCATGTTCAATGGGAAACCTTAACCTTTAACCCCTTGGAACCCCAAAAATCAATGGTTCATTGTGGTCATGACCAATCACCATACCAATTTTGAAAGTTCCCTAGGCCAAAGGGGTTTTTTAAAGTTTTTGTTTTGGGGAAATTGTTTTAAATAAACCAAGGTAAAAAGCTGAAACTTAAAAAACCCCTTTGCCCCCAAAATCAATGGGGGTTTCATTGTGGTCATGACCAACCCACCTTCCCAAGTTTGAAATTTCCCTGGGCCCGAATTTATTTTAAAAGTTTTTTGATCAGAAACCTTTTTTATTTAAACAATGTAAAAGTGACCTTGTTTTTTTGCCCCCTTGACCCCAAAAATAAATTTAGGGTAATCTGCGGGTCATGAAAAATTTCCCATCCCAATTTTAAAGGTCCCTGGGCCCCAAGTTTTTTCTTAATTTATTGTTTCAGCCCCCCGTGTTTACTTAAAAGGCCCAAATGTGCCCTTGCCCTTTTGATTTCCCTTGAAAAAAAATAAAAGGGGGTTTCATCTGGGGTTTCCAGCCCAAATTTATCTTTACAAATTTTTAAGGGTTTCCCTTTGGGCCTAAGCTTTTAAGTTTTATTGATCGGAAAACCGTTTTTCCTAATTTAAGGTCAATGTGACCTTTGACCTTTGGACCCCCTTGACCCCATAAATCAATAGAGGTCATCTGGTCATGACCAATCACCATTAAACAAGTTTGAAGTTCTACGGCCTAAGGGTTTTTTGTAATTTTGATTCAGAAACCTTTTTTTACCCAAGAGGTCAATGTACCTTGACCTTTGACCCATTTGACCCCAAAAATCCCAATTGGGGGTCATCTTCTTGATCATGACAATCCACCTACCAAGTTTTGAAGTTTCTTGGCCTTTTAAATTTCTTTCATTTTATTGATCGAAAAACCGTTTTTGCTTACCAAGGTCAATGTTGACCTTGACCTTTGACCCTTTGACCCCAAAACAATTTAGGGGTAATCAATGATCTGACCAATCACCATAAATGTTTTTGAAGTTCCCTAGGCCTTAAAATTTCTTTAGTTATTGATCGGAAAACCGTTTTTGCTTACAAGGTGATTGTGACCTTGACCTTTGACCCCCTTGACCCAAAATCCCAATAGGGGTATTTTATTGATATGCCAATCCACAATACCAAGTTTGAAACGTTCCCTAGGCCTTAAAGTTCTTTAGTTATTTTTGATCGGAAAACCGTTTTTGCTTACAAGTTTTCAATGTGCCTTGACCTTTGACCCCTTTGACCCCAAAACAATAGGGGTTTCATTCTTTTGATCTGACCAATCACCATTACCAAGTTTTAAAATTTCTATGCCTTAAAGTTCTTTGTTATGATCGGGAAACCGTTTTTTGTTACAAGGTCAATTTGAACCTTGCCTTTGACCCTTTTGACCCCAAAATCAATAGGGTTCATTACCGGTCCTTGCACCAATCACATCCTAAGTTTTGAAATTCTAGGCCTTAAGGATTCTTTATTTATTGATCGGAAACTGTTTTTTGCTTACAAGGTCAAGTACCCTTGACCTTTGACCCCCTTACCCCCAAAATTCAATTAAAGGGGTCATTTTCTACTGGTTCATGACCAATCACCATACCCAAGTTTGAAGTTCCTGGCCTAAAGGGTTCTTTAGTTTATACCAGAAAACCCATTTGGGGTTACGGACCGAACGGACCGACAAGCAAAGCAATTATACCCCCCTTTTCTTCGAAATGGGGGCATAATTAATCAATTTTGTCCTTCTTAAATTCACTTTGTAATAAACGGCGTCAACAATCACTTGTCCTTTATGTAACTGGTATTTCAAAGGTTCAAAACAATCACTTGTTTCTTATGTTACTTGTATTTTAATATGGTCCAAACAAATCAAACTTGTCCCTTACATTACTTGCTTTATAACGGGTCAAAAAATCACTTCTCCTTTTGTTACTTGTACTTAAAAGTCAAAAAAATCACTTTTTTTTATGTTTTCTTGTTTACAATTAAAGGGCCAAAAGTACTTTTTCCTTACATAAAATGGGGTTTTTAAAAGGTTTAAACAATCATTGTTTTATTTTTTTTGATATTTAAATGGTCAAAAAATCCTTTTCCTTTTTGTTATTGGGATATAAAAAGGTTTAAAACCCAAACACTTGTTTTTTATGTTTTCTTGGGATATAACAGGGCAAAAAAATCAATTTTTTATGTTATGATATTTAACAGGGTCAAAAAAATTGTCCTTTGTTAAATGGTTTTTAATTTGGTCAAAAAAAATCAATTTTTTCCCTTTTTTTAGGGACTATAAAAGGCAAACAATCAATTTTCCCTTTTGTTACTGGTTTTTTTGGTCAAACAATCAATTGTCCCTTATTTACTGGTTTTATAATAGGAAACAAATCAATTGTTTCCTTATGTTTTGGTATTAAAGGTCAAACAATCACTTGTCCCTTATGTTATGGTATATAAAGGTCAAACAATCAATTGTCCTTATGTTACTGAAATATAACAGGGTAAACTATTTGTCCTTATGTTTACTGGTTTTATTAATAGGTTCAAACAATCATTTCCTTGTTACTGGTTTATAAAGGTCAAACAATCACTTGTCACTTATTGTTTTTGTATATAATTAGGTCAAAAAATCACTTTTGTCCTTATGTTATTTGTATATACCAGGTCAAACAATACTTTGTCCTTTGTAACTGGTATATTCAAAGGAGTCAATAAATCACTTGTCCTTATCTTTACTTGTATATCCCAAAGGCAAACAATCACTTTCCTTATTGTAACTGGTTATTCAAAGTCAAACAATCCACTTGTCCTTATGTTTTGTATAAACAGGTCAAACAATCAACTTTTCCCTTATGAAACTGGTATATAACAAAGGTCAAACAATCCACTTGTCCCCTTTGTTACTTGTTATTATAACAAGGTCAAACAAAAATCACATTGTCCTTATGTTACTTTAATATAAAAAAGGTCCAAAACAATCACTTGTCCTTATGTTTAACTGCGTAATAAACAGGCAAAAACCACTTGCCTTTATGGGTTACTTTATATAATAGGAAACAATACTTGTTTCCTTTATGTTATTTGTTATTTACAGGTTCAAAAAAATCAAACTTGTCCTTTGTTACTGGTATATAACAGCGTCAAACAAAATCCAAAAATTGTCCTTATGTAACTTGGGTTTATAAACAGGTCAAACAATCACTTGTCCCTTAATGTTATTTGGTATTTTACAGGTTCAAACAATTTATTTTTCCCTTTGTTTAACTGGTAATATAAACCAGGGTCAAAAAATCCTTTTCCCTTATGTAAACTGGATTATACCAGGGTTCAAACCAATCACTTTCTCCTTATGTTTAATGGTATATCAAACGGTCAAAACAATTTGCCTTTTATGTAAACTGGTATATCAAAGGTTCAAACCCAATCACTTGCCTTTATGTAACTGGTATAACAGGTCAAAACAATCAACTTTTCCTTATGTAACTGGTATTATACCAGGTCAAAACAAATCACTTGTCCTTATGTAACTGGTATATCAAAAGGTCAAACAAATCCTTGTTCCCTTATGTTATTGGTATATAAAAGGTCAAACAATCACTTGTCCCTTATGTCAACTTGTATATAAACAGGTCAAACAAATCACTTGTTTTCTTATGTTTACTTGATATATTATAGGTCAAACAATCCACTTTTCCTTATGTCACTTGTATATACAGGTCTCAAACAATCACTTGATCCTTTATGTTTACTTGTATTATAATAGGTCAAACAATTCACTTGTCCTTATGGTTACTTGTATATATAACGGTTCAAAACAATCACTTGTCCTTATGTTACTTGTAATTATAATAGGGGTCAAACAATCATTGTCCTTATGTTACTTGTATTAATTAGGTTCAAACAATCACTTGTCCTTATGTAACTGGTATATACCAGGTCAAACAATCACTTGTCCTTATGTAACTGGTATATAACAGGTCAAACAATCACTTGTCCTTATTTACTTGTATATAATAGGTCAAACAATCATTGTACCTTATGTTACTTGTATATAAACAGGTTCAAAACAATCAACTTGTCCTTATGTTACTTGTATAATAAAAGGTTCAAAACAATCACTTGTTCCTTATTGTAAACTGGTATATAACAGATCAAACAATCACTTGTCCTTATGTTATTTGTAATATTAAAACAGGGTTCAAACAATCACTTGTCCTTATGTCACTGGTATATAACAGGTTCAAACCAAATCACTTGTCCTTATGTTACTTGTTATATAAATTAGGTCAAAACAATCACTTTGTCCTTAATGTAAACTGTATATACCAAAGGTCAAACAATCACTTGTCCTTATGTAACTGGTATATAACAGGGTCAAAACAATCACTTTTCCTTATGTTACTTTGTACAATAATAGGTCCAAAACAATCACTTGTCCTTATTAACTGGTATATACCAGGGTCAAACAATCACTTGTTCCTTATGTAACTGGTTATATTAACAGGGTCAAACAATCACTTGTCCTTTTATGTAAACTGGGTAATAACAGGTCAAACAATCATTTGTCCTTATGTTACTTGTATATAACAGGTCAAACAATCATTTGTCCTTATGTTACTTGTATATAACAGGTCAAGCTGCCAATGTTTGATTCTATAACACATGGACACTGATATATTATTTCAAGTGAAGCATAAAATCATAATGAAATATGTGTAATCAGGCAAGATAAAATACTCTCCTTACAATTTTACTACAGTTATGCTTCAAGCTAATCTTCAATGATGAAATTTCAGTTTCTTTCAAAATACATTTCATGTTACAATTGTTACATAAAATGCTAGTATAATGAAAATATTGGGGATAATCCAGATAGAATGATGAAACATTCCTTTAAGAAAAAATCTACCTGTTTATTTACCATATATATGTGATTTTTATGTACAGGTCAAATATGTACAGCTTATTTGAAATTGAAGTGAAGTGGTTCAGGACAAAGAAGTGAAGTGGTGTAGCAAACGGTCATATTTATACATTTTCTTTAACAGAATTATTGTGCTTTCAATGCAGAATGACATACATTAAGATATATTTGGATACATAATTTGTAAGTATAACATTCAACTTACTGTTACAGAAAATGACATTAAGTTATATATTGATGGTTTATTTTTTAATAAATGTAATTGTGAGTTTTAAATGACTTATTTAAACATTCATATTTATAGCATGCATGCCAATTTAGAATGAAGAGCTCCGCTGACACCAGGCAATATATTTAAATATATACATTCATGTCAATTTTGATTAAAAGCTATTAAACAGTTCAATATTTGGCTCTGACTGAAAAAAAAATATTTAAAAGCCACAAAAGATTCAGAATTAAAGAAATACATATAAATGATCTTAGATGAAAATTAAATTGACATTACTGAATTTCATATAAAATTGTCTTATTGAAACCCACAATTGAAAAAAATCTAGCTAGTTATTAAGATAGCAATATAATGTTCTATTAATAAATTCCTATTATAAAGTTACAAGGGCCGTAGCTCAAAAATGCACTGTAAGTAATTTCATTTTCTATGTATTTAGACAAATCTGTTTAGACAAATCTGTTTTATATTGTTTGAATAATATTTGCATGTAACGTAAAAATAAATTCACTATAAGATCAAAAAGTTCACATGGTATGTAACATATGATATAAATGTGCTTTTTTACAATTTTTTTTAAAAATAAATGTACATGAAATTTGAACAGGGAGAAGTGGTAAATTTTTGAGATAAGAATATCTGGTCATCAGCTGTCTACTTGTTCATCTTCAAATGTTGCATTTCTTGCTTGGACGCCCTTTGATGCTTTGCATCAATGTTCTTCTTGTACATTTACTGTAATAAACAAGAGTATTCACTTCAATATAAGTGTCTCTTGTACAGAGATTGAAAAAAAATCATTTATATCATATGTAACATACATTGTGAACTTACAGATCTTATAATGAATTTATTTTTATGCTACATGCAAATATTCTTCTATTACGATATAAAAGGATTTGTCTAAATACATAGAAATAAATGACATGTACCTTCTTGTTATTTACGTTCCACCATATTGGATGGAAACACTGTATCCTGGAAAATCTGCACCGTTTCGCGTACCGGACAGTGTATAACATTCATGCTGAGTTTCATAAAAATCTAACCACCAAATTGTAAAATATTGCTAAAAAAAGGAATTTATATTTTTCAAGTAACAAAGGGCCATAACTCAGCAACCCATGGGTCATGATTTTAATTACTTTCTGTGCTGTACAGACATATATACATTAACTAATTAAAAGAAGATGGACTGACAGATTGACATGCAACTCTATGAATGGGTACTAATATTTGGCTATATTCTACTTTTTCACACCACTTACTGATAATAACCACATAAAAACCTACTGAATTAATGGCATCAAAGATACAAGTATGTTACCCATTGTTGCAATAGCCACCCCCTAAATATCCATTTGTGTGAGGACAACACCTATTCTCATTTTAATGGTGGTCAGATGTGAGCTATCTTAATAATGACCTGATTCTGACCTCTGTAATATAAACAAAGATTGCTATTATCCATCCAACGATAACAATCAATGCAACAAAAAATTTCTTTCTTTTGTTTATTTTTCTTAAAATCAATTTCCTCTCAACAGTTTTCATTTGTCAGGCAAACATCATAATACAGTAGTTATATAGGACTAATTGTTTCCTGAGTGAGTGTTAGAAACCTTTCCAAATATTTGATGAATTGAGAGCTAGAATCTGGCTTATTGCCTTGTGCCCACAACTTTCATACTTTTATGTTCAATGTAATAGTGAATTAATGTAAATAATATCCAAAGTTATATATGTATAATATATTTTATATATCACAGTTAAAGAATTAGAAATTGACAGGCATGATCATTACATATATTGCAAATACATGTAATAAATTGAATATTCCCAATATAATGGTCACATCAACTGTTAATTATTGTACCTCTAATTACAAGACTGCATTCTCTACAAAATGTTGAATCAAATTTTTTATGTTGACCTTGATGACACTAACTGCGTATGAAAAACTATATCATGATTATGTGTGATCAACAAGAGGGCCATGATGGCCCTAAATCGCTCACCAGAGACAACTGTTTTTTAGTATTAGAATGAGTTTGCTGAAAGGCAAATCAGCTCAACTTCAACTTGCCCCTCTTAAGTTATATATTTTCACAACATTGATTCTGTTGTTTTACTTCACAATAAAACTAGAACTATCACTAAATGTGATTAATACCCCCACAAGTCTGCTTCGGAAATGAGGATGTTACTAGTAACAGAATACCTTGTAATAGAATTGAAACATAGTTATGGTTGTGGGCAATTAAAGATAATTGTGGTTCATGTATGTTGCATTTCCTTTCAATGTGGTTGACCATTGATGAAGTTTAATTGAATTACTCTGTAATAAGTCCAGAAAGACAAAGAAAAAGAACAAAGGGCAA
Organism: Ruditapes philippinarum; assembly: GCF_026571515.1. Classification (NCBI taxonomy): domain Eukaryota; kingdom Metazoa; phylum Mollusca; class Bivalvia; order Venerida; family Veneridae; genus Ruditapes; species Ruditapes philippinarum. The sequence continues at coordinate 175,214 of NW_026861226.1, read as the reverse complement.
TAACTCTATAAATACTGAAGATAGTTATAGTTCTTGTGCACTGCACTTCCTCATATTGTGCTTGACCATTGTATGAAGTTGTTTTAAATTCCAACCAGTACATTTTAAGTTATGCTCCGGACAAGGAAAAGTATCAAAGGGCAGTAACTCTGTATTTTGTCAAAATGAAGTTATGGCTCTTGTGCACTGCACTTCCTTTTAATGTCCTTGACAACTGTATGAAGTTGTTTTGAATTCCAACCAGTAGTTTTCAAGTCATGCTCTGGACAAGGAAAAGTAACAAAGGGCAGTCACTCTGTAATTAGTCACTCTGTAATTAGTCAAGATGGAGTTATGGTTCTTATGCACTACACTTCCTCTCAATGTGCTTGACCATTGTATGAAGTTATAATGAATTCCAATAATAAGTCTTCAAGTTATGGTCCGGACAAAAGAAAGCAATGGAAAAGTAACAAAGGGCAATAACTCTGTAATTAGTCAAGATGGAGTTATGGTTCTTGTGCACTGCACTTCCCCTTATTGTGCTTGGCCATTGTATGAAGTTGTTTTGAATTCCAAACAGTAGTTTTCAAGTCATGCTCTGGACAAGGAAAAGAAACAAAGGGCAGTAACTCTGTAATAAGTCAAAATGGAGTTATGGTTCCTGTGCACTGCACTTCCTCTTAATATGCTGGACCATTGTATGAAGTTATAACTAGAACTATCACTAAATGTGATAAATACCCCCACAAGTGTTCTTCAGAAATGAGGATGTTACTAGTAACAGAATACCTTGTAAAATAATTGAAACAGAGTTATGGTTGTGGGCAATTAAAGATAATCGTGTTCATGTATGTTGCATTTCCTTTGAATGTGGTTGGCCATTGATGAAGTTTAATTGAATTACTCTGTAATAAGTCCAGAAAGACAAAGAAAAAGAACAAAGGGCAATAACTCTATAAATACTGAAGATAGTTATAGTTCTTGTGCAATGCACTTCCTCTTATTGTGCTTGACCATTGTATGAAGTTGTTTTGAATTCCAACCAGTACGTTTTAAGTTATGCTCCGGTCAAAGAAAAGTATCAAAGGGCAGTAACTCTTTATTTTGTCAAAATGGAGTTATGGCTCTTGTGCACTGCACTTCCTTTTAATGTCCTTGACAACTGTATGAAGTTGTACTGAATTCCAAACAGTAGTTTTCAAGTTATGCTCTGGACAAGGAAAAGTAACAAAGGGCAATAAACTCTGTAATTAGTCAAGATGGAGTTATGGTTCTTGTGCACTGCACTTCCCCTTATTGTGCTTAACCATTGTATGAAAGTTGTTTTTGAATTCAAACCATTAGTTTTTCAAGTTCATGCTGTGGACAAGGAAAAGTAACAAAGGGCAGTTACTCTGTAAATAAGTCAAGATGGAGTTATGGTTCTTATGGCACAGCACTTCCTCTCAATGTGCTTGACCATTGTATGAAGTTATAATGAATTCCAAACAATAAGTCTTCAAGTTATGGTCCGGACAAAAAGAAAGCAATGGAAAAGAAACAAAGGGCAATAACTCTGTAATTAGTCAAGGTGGAGTTATGGTTCTTGTGCACTGCACTTCCCCTTATTGTGCTTGACCATTGTATGAAGTTGTTTTGAATTCCAACCAGTAGTTCTAAAGTTATGCTCTGGACAAGGAAAACAAACAAAGGGCAGTAACTCTGTAATTAGTCAAGATGGAGTTATGGTTCTTGTGCACTGCACTTCCCCTTATTGTGCTTGACCATTGTATGAAGTTGTTTTGAATTCCAACCAGTAGTTTTAAAGTTATGCTCTGGACAAGGAAAAGAAACAAAGGGCAGTAACTCTGTAATTAGTCAAGATGGAGTTTTGGTTCTTGTGCACTGCACTTCCTCTAAATGTGCTGGACCATTGTATGAAGTTATAATGAATTCCAACATTTAGTCTTGAAGTTATGGTCCGGACAAAAGAAAGCAATGGAAAAGTAATAAAGGGCAATAACTCTGTAATTACTTTAGATAGAGTTATGGTTCTTATGCACTGCACTTCCTCTTAATGTGCTTGACCATTGTATGTAGTTATATTGAATTCCAACCATTAGTCTTCAAGTTATGGTCCGGACAAAAAAAAGAAGGCAATGGAAAAGCAACAAAGGGCAATAACTCTGTAATTACTTATGATATAGTTATGGTTCTTGTGCACTGCACTTCCGCTTATTGTGTTTGACAATTGTATGAACTTGTTTTGAATTCCACCCAGTAGTTTTTCAAGTTATGCCACGGGACAAGGAAAAAGTAACAAAGGGCAAATAACTCTGTAATTAGTCAAGATAGAGTTATGTTTTCTTACGCACTGCACTTCCTCTTCAATGTGCTTGACCATTGTATGTTGTTATATTTGAATTCCAACAATTAGTCTACAAGTTATGCTCCGGACAAGGAAAATGCAACGGACAAAAAAAAGCAATGGAAAAGCAACAAAGGGCAATAACTCTGTAATTTACTTTAGATAGAGTTATGGTTCTTGTGCACTGCACTTCCCCTTATTGTGTTTGACAATTGTATGAAGTTGTTTTGAATTCCAACCAGTAGTTTTCAAGTTATGCCCCGGACAAGGAAAAGTAACAAAGGGCAATAATTCTGTAATTAGTCAAGATAGAGTTATGGTTCTTGTGCACTGCACTTCCTCTCAATGTGCTTGACCATTGTATGTAGTTATATTGAATTCCAACCATTAGTTTTCAAGTTATGCTCCGGACAAGGAAAATGCAACGGACGTCTGGACCGACCGACCGACCGCCCGACCGACCAACCAACCGACCGACCACCGGGTGACTCCTATATACCCCCCCAAACTTCGTTTTTGGGGGTATAATGAATTGCAACAATAAGTCTTCAAGTTATGGTCCGGACAGAAGAAAGCAATGGAAAAGTAATAAAGGGCAATAACTCTGTAATTACTTTAGATAAAGATATGGTTTTTATGCATTGCACTTCCTCTCAATGTGCTTGACCATTGTATGTAGTTATATTGAATTCCAACCATTAGTCTTCAAGTTATGCTCCGGACAAAAAAAAGAAGGCAATGGAAAAGCAACAAAGGGCAATAACTCTGTAATTACTTTAGATAGAGTTATGGTTCTTGTGCACTGCACTTCCCCTTATTGTGTTTGACAATTGTATGAGGTTGTTTTGAATTCCAACCAGTAGTTTTCAAGTTATGCCACGGACAAGGAAAAGTAACAATGGGCAATAACTCTGTAATTAGTCAAGATAGAGTTATGTTTTTTATGCACTGCACTTCCTCTGAATGTGCTTGACCATTGTGTGTAGTTATATTGAATTCCAACCATTAGTCTTCAAGTTATGCTCCGGACAAGGAAAATGCAACGGACAAAAAAAAGCAATGGAAAAGCAACAAAGGGCAATAACTCTGTAATTACTTTAGATAGAGTTATGGTTCTTGTGCACTGCACTTCCCCTTATTGTGTTTGACAATTGTATGAAGTTGTTTTGAATTCCAACCAGTAGTTTTCAAGTTATGCCCCGGACAAGGAAAAGTAACAAAGGGCAATAATTCTGTAATTAGTCAAGATAGAGTTATGGTTCTTGTGCACTGCACTTCCTCTCAATGTGCTTGACCATTGTATGTAGTTATATTGAATTCCAACCATTAGTTTTCAAGTTATGCTCCGGACAAGGAAAACGCAATGGACCTCTGGACCAACCGACCGACCGACCAACCAACCAACCGACCAACTGACCACTGGGTGACTCCTATATACCCCCCCAAACTTCGTTTTTGGGTGTAAACAAAGGAACATTTTACAAAGGGCAAAAGTTCATGTTACTGTACATCTGGCAAGTAAACAAATTAGCTCACACTTTCTAATTTATTTTTCATACTGAAGCCTTTTTATTAAAGACTACCTTATAAGAATGCCACAGTACCATGATGAATGCTGGAGCATCCCCCTTTCATACTAGTAGCTCACCCTGAACCCCCCAACTTTCAGTTCTGGTGAGCTAAAAAACATTATATAGTTCACCATCATGTATCAAAACAAAAAAGTTTGATGTAACAAACATCAAAGAGCTCTTAAATTAAGATCTTACAGGCTTTTTTAAAAGAAAGATCTTAAAACTTTTTTATATTCCTTGATTTAAATCTGCATCAATGAATTAGACAAGAAGTTACAAAAATGCAGAGAATCTCATTCCCTGGGAAGTTTGATCAAAAACTTTCTCAGTGACCTTTTGTTCAAGTTAATTGCAGAAATTAATAAGCTGCATGAAAACTTCTCTCAAGGTCATTTAATATTATACATTTAATATAATCAAGAAAGTGAAAATGAAGGCAACTTTCCTGATTAAAATAAATATTGGATATAATCAATGTATTTTTCAAAGGAATTCAAACTCTTTTATCAATAATGACAGTTACCACTGGTGGAGAGATTTTTGGTGGATAGAATTAGACCAATTAGAGCACATTATAAAAGATGCAGACTGCACAGATTCAAATACATTTTTGATATTGTATCTGGTGCAGCAAATTTATTCTATCAAAAACTTTTAAAACATTTATGATAGGCATTAATAATTTCTGACAGACAATGTAAAGCAATATCAAACATGAATTATATAAAATATCAGTACATTATTATAATCACGTGTGTGCGTGGTTGATTACAAGTTCAACTGTCTGTTACTCATCAAAGGTGTTGTAGTATAACATAGTACAATCTTTACAAGAAACATGGATGATATTCATGTCTAACAATACATATTTGTGAGACTATATTATATTGTTATGAATGACATTAGAGCAATATTATCTGTCATATGTTTGGTCAAGATCAGAGGATTTGTCCCAAACGTACTTGCCAACTGGGCAGTAAACAGGTTTGCTGAGTTGTGGCCCTTGGACATGCAGTACCCCAGGGAGGGATATTCCAATTCCCATAAATTATTCAACAAGGCTATAAATATCATTAAGGAAATTAATCTGCAACTTTTTATATATTTTCATATATAACTGGATTTTCTCAATTTAATGCATTTAATTTAAGGCAATAAATTAATTTGAGAAAATCCAGTTAATGTCATTTATTCTTTAGTATATATATATATATACATGTATTTTGGGAGACATTATTAATATTTCATTAACTAGAAATGTGTCATCATGCCACGGATGCCCCCGCATGCAGCCAAAATTTCAGATCGTGCATTAATTATTTTTTTCATTTTAAGTTCAAGGCCCTTAATACTTTTCAATGTTAACACAAACCATTTTCATACAATGTTCAAGGCACTGAAATTATTCAGTCTTAACCTTTTAAAAATAGCATATTGCATATTTGTAGCCAAAATAATGGCTAAAAGTAAGAGTGCTGAAACTGAAAGTTCAAAATTTTTCCAACATTCAGGAAAGATAAGTTTGTCTAAAATCATTGAACCACAACCAAATTCAAACTTGAACTGCTTATTCCTAAGATGTATCTATATTATTTTCAAAGTGAAACCGACATAACTCTGCAAAAAAATCATCAAACCATGACCAAATTCCAACTTGACCTGCGCATTCCTTTGACATATCCATATGTCAATTTTGAGTTGAATATGTAACACTGTTGGGTTGATAATGAACAGAAACTGTAAATTTCATATCATTTTCAAAGTGACAGGGGCATTACTCTGCCAAAAATCATTGAACCATGACAAAATATGAACTTGGCCTGGGCATTCCAAAAACATATCCATTTGTCAAATTTGAGTTGAATGTGTTGTACCATTGGGAAGATAATAAACAGAAACTGAAAATTTCATATTACTTTCAAAGTGAAAGGGGCATAACTCTGCCAAAAATTATTGAACCATGACCAAATTTGAACTTGACCTGCGCATTCTTTTGACGCATCCATATGTCAAGTTTGAGTTGAATGTGTTGTTCCGTTTGGGAGATAATGAACGGAAACTGAGCATTTCATATTATTTTCAAAGCAAAAGGGGCATAACTCTGCCAAAAATCATCGAACCATGACCAAATTTGAACTTGACCTGTATTTTCTCATGACATATCCATATGTCAATTTTGAGTTGAATGTGTTGTACCGTTGAGGAGATAATGAACGGAAACTGAAAATTTCATATTATTTTCAAAGTAAAAGGGGCATAACTCTGCCAAAATATGTCAAATTTGAGTTGAATGTGTGGAACTGTTCTTAAGATAATGAACGGAAACTAATGATGACGGAATGACAGAAGGACGGAAGGACGGAATGATGGAACAGGGTAACACTATATGCCCCGGCCATTACATGGCGGGGGCATAAAAATGTAATGGCCATTTCTATAACTTCCTAGACAAGCAAGATGTTATAATGTTTAATATAAAGCAGCTTATTGTACTAGTATTTTGACTGGAAATTTCAATGAATGTCTGAGAGCAGGGATACCAGAATATATTAACCTGTATCTCCCCTATAATGTTTACATAGTGTGACACTGTACCGGTTAATTGATACTTCACACCAACTGTAAATGACATAAAAAGAACATATTAAATTAAGACAACAAAAGAGACATGTTTGACATAAGTAGGCACTAAAATGACAAAATATACTGTATAGGATTTAAGGGTCAAGTTGAGGACCAAGTGAAAAACCTGTTCTGTTCCAATTACACTAGTTTACTTAAAGTCACATTATGTCTCAGAAACATTTAAATGTCTCTTTCTTTATAAGGGCAAATGCAAGTTTTATAAAGTTTGAAAAATGGTTTCAGAGCATGTTCAGGTATGAACCACCCCCCCCCATGGGCACTATAAGAAAATGTAAAATTAACATCATAGTAGAATCAATATACATATGTATGATGTATAAGCATGATTAATATCAAACAAGCAAATTCTTTGAATTTATATCCCCGCCGAGTACTGGTTATTATTAACACAACAACTGAAGACGTAAGGCTTTATTTATATATTAATCATGGCATAAACTGTAATATTCTTTGAACTTGAAGCCTTGTACCTTCAAACAAGAAGAATTTTTAAGTTTTCACTATATACATATAAGGAAAATCTATGACCCCCTGGAGTGGGGCCAATTTTGACCCCAGGGCTAAAATTTGAACAATTTTGGTAGAGGACCTATAGGTTATATCATATACCAAATATCAAAGCTCTAGGCCTTGCATTTTCAGACAAGATTTTTTAATTTTGCATTTTTGAAACTCCTTTTCTGGCCCTGTGACCTACTTATGCAATAGACTGGAACCATTTGATCAACTTTGGCATGGGACCACCCTAGGATCATTCCTGTAAAGTTTGGTTGTTGTGTAATCATTTGTTTCTGAGGAGATGTTGTTTAAAGAAATTGGTGACAATGCACGACGGTGGGGGATCACAATAGCTCACATAGATGTAAAAACATCTTAATCTCCAGACTTCATTGCCATTTTCAAGGCATCAAGAAGGGATCTCACAATTTTCAAATATTTTTAAATGTTATTGTAACAAATCATTTTAATTCTTCTTTAATAAAAACTCGAAATGTGTCCATAGGACACGGGTGCCCCCACCGCGCCACTGTTCTGTCAATCTTATGACTCTAAGTCAAATATTTTTTGAAAACTAAAAATCTTTTTACTAAGTAAAGGGCAAGAACTTTACAAATACTGAATAAATCCCCAAGCAAACCCCAAGTTGAAAATTGCAAATTTATACTAATGTTATTCAAGGGCAATAACTCTAACAAAACTGAAAAAAATCCACATGCAAAGTCCCAGGTTCATAGCATCACAGTGAGGTGAATCATTAGTCCTGTAATTTGGTGATGTTGATCATTATTCCTGTAAAGTTGGTAGATTCTAACTCAAGCACTCAAGGATCAAATAACAACATAATGAAACAGTTTTTACTAAGTCAAGGGAAATAACTCTACAAATACTGGATAAATCCACAAGCGAAACCCCAGGAACAAACTAAATATGCTGAGCAACTTTCCAATAAGGTTTAATGACCCTATGTCAAATCTTTTTTGAGTTACATGCGACACATGTTGAAAATTGCAAACATTTTCTAAGTCAAGGGCAATAACTCTAAAAATACTAAAAATATCAAGACGAAAATACCCAGGTGCACAACTTCACATACTTTTCAACATTCCTGTAAAGTTTCATGACTCTAGGTCAAATACTTTTTGAGTTACATGCGACACAAGTTGAAAATTACAAAATTTTACTAAGTCAAGGACAATAACTCTTAAAATACTGAAAATATCCAGACGAAAATACCCAGGTGCACACTTTCACATGCTGATCAACATTCCCATAAAGTTTTGTTGAATTCCAGCCATTAGTTACAGAGAACTACTCCGGAAACGAAATTCGGAAAAAAATTTACTGAGTCAAGGGCAATAACTCTAAAAATACTAAAAATATCCAGACGAAAATATCCAGGTGCACAACTTCACATGCTGATCAACATTCCCATCAAGTTTTGTTCAATTCCATCCATTAGTTGCAGAGAACTACTCCGGAAACGAAATTCGGACGGACGGACAGATGGACTGACAGAAGGACAGACGGACAACGCCAAAACTATATCCCCCTCCCAATTCCATCGGCGAGGGATAATAATTATGGCCAGCACGTTTAGAAATATAACTGTCTCAGATGATTACTAATGAGCTGATCATAAGCCTTACGAAATAGTGTGTTTTAAGTGAATTGAACTTGAGTCTCTCTCACAGGATGGTAGATATTCCACAGTTTTGGACCTACACATATGCAAATCATCAGTCACCATAGTTTAGAGTTGTACTTTTTGGTGTCATCTAAGATCACAGATTCCATCTTGGTTTGTGAACACATAACATTTATTTCATATATTCTGGTGATTTACCATTAAAAGCTGTGTAAGTATGCGTTAAAACCTTAAACTTAATTCAATTCTGTAATGCACTGGAAGCCAGTGTAGTTCTTGAAGAACTGAGGAGCTGGTGTGATACGATCAAAAGTTAATCAATTATATAAGTTTTCCAAATAAGGACTTTGTGACCTAGTTTTTGACAATGACCTTGAAACTATCTGACAAATATGGGGATGTATGGACTGAAAATGTTACCTCTTGAGTGTTAACAAGGTTTTCCTGTGAGCTAGTTCTTGACCCCAGGTGACCTGCTAGCCCGCTAGCAAACAGCAAAACAACCTTAAAATCTGAGAAATTTTCAGGATATAGACTGAAACTGAGTGTCATTTTTCTTCAAAATAAATCATTAATAATTTGTGCTATAATGACAGAAAAAGGTTTTATTTAAAGCTGGAAAAGCTTGTAATGACAGTTTTCAATTTTTTATGCAATAAAAAAACCCTACAAAAACAAACAGACAAAGACACAACATCTTGTTTTTTTGTACTATTCCAGCTACATTTTTGGTCAATGTAATAAAGTAAATGAAACTGACTCTATATCTCTGCTTAGCAAAACTGAATTAATCTTACTTTATATATCCAATAGACTGAAAGGGTTTTTCCTTTAAGATATCATATTCATTTTTTCTCTCATTTCTTACTTCATTCATATATAATTTATAACATGTTTGTTATCTGTATAAAGCAATATTATGTGATATATACATTAGCTGGAAGTATATAAATTTCTCATTTGGTTAATAAATTCCTTGAAAGTACATTTTACAACATACATACAAGATTATGCTAGGGATCTAGGATCATGCAAACGTTGTGTTGATGTTTCATATATTGTAGTTCTTTTAATTGTTAACAGTCAATATTCTACTATTTGGACTGGTTAGTGTTCACTGGTGGGCTACTGTCCACAGATGACACCAAAAATTACTACAAATTGTAATTAAATGACAAGAAATATATGTAAAACCAGTTGTTCCAGGGTAAAAAGTTCATCAATACCTCAAGGGAAATGCTAATTATCTACTAGGAACATGGAAAAACTAAGAGGATGATTTTACAAGTTATTTTGATTGTTCCATTTCTAGGTGTTTTTGCATTTCGGTGACTTTCTGTGTAAGTTCAAATTATTTCTAATAGAATTAGATGAATATTGTTTATTATAAAACTTATACTGCAAAATGCTAAAAACAAGGGACTGTTACTTATAGAGTTCTGTCAGGAAAATTTCCTAAGCAAGAACGAAGTGAGGGCTATGCTCAAGTTTTTCTTATTCTTCAATTTTAAAACATTAGGAGTAAAATTGTAATAAGGATTCCCCAACAAAAAGAAACTTATTTTCTTGTACAAAATATAATTAAGAATTCCATATTTTACCTTGACAGTCAAGGTCATGTAAAATTATCAATTTTTTTTTTTTTTCAAAAAAATTGAATGGTTTATCAGCCAAGCAATCTAAGATAGTTGTTTTGCTAATATTTGACTGACCACAAATTCTTATGTCTCCTTAATATTGTCTGACTGACTTTATTGCTTTTTCTGTCATGCAGCAAGCAATTTCTACTGTAACCAGCTGATATCTAGCTATATGTTTTTATAGAGCATACGGTAACTTTTTTATATCTGATGAAGATATTTATTCCGAATTCAGATTTGTTAAAGCCAAATACATCTGTACCTTGTCATTATGTGATAAAAATATGAATAATTCAAGGTTACAGTAAACTTCAATTATAGCAAACACGGTTATAGCAAACTTCTAGTTATAAGGAACAATTTATTTTGGCCCGGATTTTGCCCTTCTTTATTTAAAAGTATACGGTTATAGCGAACACTGTTATAAGGAATTATCGCTTACAAGGAACTCATTGTTTTAGTCCCAATTTAGTTAAAAGTACAGAAAATTACACTTTTATAACGAACTCCCAAATACTGGTTATCTGAAAATAGATTCCCCATATTCAACTTTTGTTTTCATTGTCACTACTTGTCCAAATGTACCCGTTATGTTACATGTACCGTATGTATTTAAAGACATCTATTAAAATGTATAGCAGTACGTAATAGCATAATCCATTGAAAACTACAAAGTACGCTTGATTTAAATAGCAAAGGATTTTCAAATTCCCAAAAGTACGCTCTAGGGTATTGTGTCTAAAATAGAAACAAACGACTAATTTTTCTTAATCAAATGCTCTTCAAAATGGCGGATGATGGTAAACAATCAGTTTGTTATCTGTTAGCTACACTGTATATAAAAGGACTATACTGGTTGGAGAGAAAACTCTGTCACTAAATCACATATATATTTTTTACGATATCTTCATTATCTTTCTGTATATATTGAGCCACCTAAACAAAGTTCAGTTCAAAGACTTTAAAATTACATTACACTACAAAAATTATAATTATTTTTAAGTGAAAATATGACTAGGAAATCAGCATCAATTATTCATTTTTACTTCTTTAAATATGTGTTTCATCTATTTTTTGTTGATATTTTAACAATTCTTAAAAATATCTTTCCATAGTTCTGTGGTTAATACTTTAAATATTGTAATTTAGTAAATAGAACATTTTGAAGCAGTTTTTTAGGTTATTTGTAAAACATTAAAAAGTTCAAAAATTTACAAAAAATCATCACATTCTGACCTGCTCCTATACTGCTAGGTGACCATGTGCTTGTTTGTTAAAAAACAAACATATGACAATTTGAATACCCTATGACAATTTCTATACCCTATGACAACTTGAATACCCAATGACACCTTGAATACCCTATGGCTTTATAAATATCCTAAGATAATTTGAATATCCCATGACATCTCATGAAAATTTCTATACCCTATGACAATTTGAATACCCCATGCAAATTGAATACCCTAAGACACATTAAATACCCTATGACAACTTCTATACCCTATGACAATTTGAATAACCTATGACAACTTCTATACCATATGACAATTTGAATATCCCATGACAATTTCTATACCCTATGACAATTTGAACGCCACATGACAATTTCTATACCCTATGACAATTTGAATAGCCTATGACAACTTCTATACCCTATGAAAATTTGAACACCCTATGACAACTTCTATACCCTATGAAAATTTGAATATCCCATGACAATTTGAATACTCTATAACAACTTAAATATCTATAGACAATTTGAATATCCCATGGCAATCTGAATATGACAATTTTAACATCCTATGACAAATTTAATACCCTTTGACAATTAAACATCATTATTATGTCAATATGAATACCCTATGACAATTTGAATAATCTATAACAATTTAAATACCCTTTGACAATTTGAACACCTTTGACAATTTTTGAATTTTAAAACAAAGTCTCCCAATATCAGAGCTCGTAAACTGTAAATTTTGCATACAGGTGTCCCTTTAGCCATATAACTGACCTATTTTGTCAATTTTTTGGTTCCATATACTAACTGGTGAGTCAAGTGCAGTTAATTTGCACACAAATGGTAAATGTATGGATGATGAACTTTTCAGGATTGCACATTACCAAACATTTTGTCACAAGTTCCAGCTTGACAAAATGTTTTCTTTTTTATCTCTTTGTTGTTATTTTATTTTTATTATACATTGACGAAAATGAATTGTCATATATACATAGCTTTTTTATTTTGTGTAACTAAAAAACTTTATAAAACATACTACATGTATATAAAAATGCTGACGGAACATTTTTTTAAAAATTTGTAAGATATAATACTACACTGTATGACTAGTGATAACTTGGATAAAATGATAACTGCTTTACACAATAAAAGTAAAACTGGCCATCCTGTCACTCTATAATTATCCTAACTGATTGATTAATGACCAGTCACACCTGACAGTGATTAACCAAATGAAATTAACTTCTCCCACAATGTAGGTCTATAGAATTCCTGCATTATTCCACAACAATGCACTAAATAGAGGATATTGAATGAGTGTAAGTTCAATACTAATTTATTGCACAAGTTGAATAAAATTATATTATGTGAGCCTCTGGCGAGCAAAATATTATTTTATTCAACGAGTGCAATAAAATCAGTAATAAACTGACACGAATTGAATATTCTATTTATCACATACCCAAAATTAAGACCGTTTTAAGTGAAATAAGAGTCATTTTTCATTGACGCGCCTATACACGCCCGGCAAACTGTCGCTCCACTTCAAAATTGTGGTGTACAGTAAAACGAGCGAACGGCATTTCCGTGATAGAGCGGAAGGCCGATTTAAACGCCTAATTGTAAGTATTGTTTATGTTTTTGTCTTGTTATTTATTTAAGTTGTATTTTTTCGAAAAACGGAAAATGTAGTTCCGTGTAGGATTGATTTAGGCTTCCAATGATCTAAGCTGTTACAAAAAGAAAATTATATTAAGCCCGGGAGAACTTTTCTCCCTGACGAAGCGAACGATGATTTGTAGAATATTGAACTTCCAAACCATAGAAATGCCATACCTTTCGGATTTCTTGAAAAAGTGTATTAGTAAATTATCAACCCGTAATAAGAACTTGTCCTTCGTGCAAAATAAATTACTCCTGAAGGATTTCTTAAATTTGTAAATCGATATTTTTCGAAAGTAGTGGAGCGAAAGGGCGAGAGATGGAGCAAAAGGTTCGATGTTGAGCGCAAGGCGATATTAATTTGACGTATAAGTCCTCTCAAAATGAGGCAGAACTCAGTCGGTGGTCGGACTAAAATTATCAATAATATAATAGACCTAGTAGTATAGTAGAAATTTCTATTTACACTTACAGACGAAAATAATAAACTAAACAACAATGCTAAATAAGGGAGGAAGTATCTTGAAACATAACTGGAACATGTGTTATATCCTTATAACGACTGACACCTTGTCAACCATTTTCATAGCGATTCCCCCACCTTACAAATTCATGAAAACGTGGCTTATTTGTGTTTTGCTCAGAACAGGTACGTTAGAGCTATTAATTACAGAAAGTCATTGTGAACTGAACTTGGTAGTAGTTATCTATTTAATTTAATGTGTTCCATGCATTGCATAATTTTGTTTCTGTTCTGCACCTTGAATATCTAACTTTCGAAAAGCATAACATTTTGGCATGAACAATCGAGTTACACGTACCTGCTCGGAAACATTTGTTCGCGGTAGAAATAAAAATATTCGATTTTGTTGCATTTGCACGGACACACGTTTTTAAATGTACATAAACGTGTCAAAAATCATGATTGACCTCGAATAAGTGGCATCCTGTATTATGCCATGCATACATGTGTATGATTCAATGGTCGGGCCTCATCCAAAATTCGAACTTAAATAAAGGAATCTACACGGAAGCCATAGGTGACACCTTCGCGATTACATTTATTACGCTATAGTCGTTAAAAGGATATCACACTTTATTAGTTGTCTTCAAAAGGTATATACATGTATATCGGTCTGAACACTTGATTACGTCTATTTTAACTTCTATAGCTTTTATATGTAAAAAAATCATAGACTACGCTCCTCCTAATACGTCAAATTAATATCGCCTTGCGCTCAACATCGAACCTTTTGCTCCATCTCTTGCCCTTTCGCTCCACTACTTACGAAAAATATCGGTTTACAAATTTAAGAAATCCTTCAGGAGTAATTTATTTTGCACGAAGGACAAGTTCTTATTACGGGTCGATAATTTACTAATACACTTTTTCAAGAAATCCGAAAGGTATGGCATTTCTATGGTTGGGAAGGTCAATATTCTACAAATCATCGTTCGCATCGTCAGGGAGAAAAGTTCTCCCGGGCTTAATATAATTTTCTTTTTGTAACAGCTTAGATAATTGGAAGCCTAAAGCAATCCTTCACGGAACCACATTTTCCGTTTTTCGAAAAAATACAACTTAAATGAATAACAAGACAAAAACATAAACAATACTTACAATTAGGCGTTTAAATCGGCCTTCCGCTCTATCTCGGAAATGCCGTTCGCTCGTTTTACCGTACACCACAATTTTGAAGTGGAGCGACAGTTTGCCGGGCGTGCTATAGTATAACGCTAACATTTAGCGCGTCTTTACACTATGTTTGTATAACGCTAATGACGTCACGTCAAAATATATGCACGGCTGTGCAATACCATATTTAAGGAGTCGCAAAATCGGCACAGGTGTGTGATAAAAATTGATATTTACACATGTTTACTGTTTAAAGTTGTTTAAATCACTTAACATTCAAATGTCTATTATAAATCAAGAGAGGACATGATAAAAGCCTGGAATTATTACATGATTAATTAATGTATTCATGCTCTTTTTTACCATTTCATATCAAATGTATCTGCCAAAGCATCAATGATTCTATCATAAATTTACTGCTAAGGCACTTTTTTGACAAGTTAAAACTCAAAGGAGCTATGAAATCAAGTATCTGATAGTAAATGGTACATATCAGACACAGGATCACTTCTAAACAACAAGATATTAATCAAGAAAGCAGCATTTACATTTTATCTAGCAAGGTTTATGCTAGATTCCTTAAGCTCCTAGCTCTTAATAAAATGATAGTTGATGAATAAATTAATATTTAAGTATGGCAAGAAATGTAGGGATATTGCTGTCATTAGTACATTGTCCCATTACCAGCTCATACAGGAACATTAATTAATAAGATTACCCGTTCACCTTCATCTCCTGAGAGACAAAATCACCTCAATCTAATTGTTCAACATACAGTTATGTCTCAACAATTCACATATACTAAATTACATTTCATCCAATCTTGATCAAATAGATGCAAATATATTCTTACCATGTTTTAATTAGTAACTATCTGCAATTCTTAGTAATACATTAACCTGTCTTGTATGTTATTGACATACCCCATAATAAAATTCAGCCCCACAAAATACATTAAGACAATGTTTGTATAATAGCAGTGACTTGCTTGGGATGTAACCTACAGATTTATATGATTGATTCTTGTGGAATTGTTCCCACACTGTAATGAAAAAAGATGTACTTTTAAAGATAGGGTTAAAAGTTCAATAAAACCTTATAGAAAAGTTAATTATAACTTCTCCTAGCTGTGAACTGTATGATCTTGTAATGAAACCAACCCTGATAACTTATAATATAGCCCTAATCTTGTCACATTTCTTATCACACTAAATTAACAAAATATATATTATATATGAATAAAAACAATCGTCTTCAATATAATAAATATTCCTAATTGAATAGTCCAATTGGAAAAAACCCTCTATTGCAATATTTGCTAGTGTATCAATCTTAACAATATAGGTGCAATTTCTGCAAGTGTATACATATTCACCAGATAATGCAATATCTGCTAGTGTATCAAATAGATTTAGAATTTATGAGTGTAGGACAAAAGCCCCCCTTCCGAACAAAAGCCGTCCCATCTAAAAATGACAAGGTGGACAAAAGCCCCCCCCCATGAAATTTACACAAAGAACAAAAGCCCCCCATCAAAACTACAGATAGGACAAAACCCTCCCCCAGTTTATCAAACAAAAGCCCCCCCCCCCCCCCTCCAGTCCATCAAACAAAAGCCCCCCCTAAGGTTTATAGGCCAGACTGACTAACATCTTTTCATTCATCAAGAACAACCCTGGAAATAAAAATATCTATCATATATTAATCAAATCAGTAATTCTTTCAAAAGACCTTTTTGTAACAGTTGTGAATGAGGATTTCATTTTGAACAAATTAAGTTCACTGTATAAATAAATACATACATACAATATTGATAAGATAGATGCAATATATACCAGTGTGTCAATATTTACAAGACTGAAGCAAGTTCTGCCAGTGTATCAATATTATTAACATAGATGCAATAACTGCCAGTGTATCAATATCATCAACTTAGATGCAATGCCAGTGTGTCAATATTATTAACATAGATGCAAATTCTGCCAGTGTGTCAATATTATTAACATAGATGCAATATCTGCCAGTGTATCAATATTATAAACATAGATGCAATATCTGCCAGTGTGTCAATATTATTAACATAGATGCAATATCTGCCAGTGTGTCAATATTATTAACATAGATGCAATATCTGCCAGTGTGTCAATATTATTAACATAGATGCAATATCTGCCAGTGTGTCAATATTATTAACATAGATGCAATATCTGCCAGTGTGTCAATATTATTAACATAGATGCAAATTCTGCCAGTGTGTCAATATTATTAACATAGATGCAATATCTGCCAGTGTGTCAATATTATTAACATAGATGCAATATCTGCCAGTGTGTCAATATTAACAACATAGATGCAATAATTTATCTGCCAGTGTGTCAATATTAACAACATAGAAGCAAGATTTGCCAGTGTCTAAATATAAACAACATAGATGCAGTATCTGCTAGTGTGTCAATTAATAAGATAGATGCAATATCTGCTAGTGTGTCAATATTAATGAGTAGAGATGCTATATCTACTAGTGTGTCAATTATTAATGTGTAGAGAAGCAATATCTGCTAATGTGTCAATATTTAATGAGTAGAGAAGCAATATCTGGGAGCGTATTAATATTTAATGAGTAAAGAAGCAATGCCTGCTAGTTTGTTGATATTTCAGTATTTTCAATACTAAGAAGCAATATTGGCTATTGCTAGTGTGTCAATATTGAAATGTAATGAACTTTTTTCTTTTATTTTACTAAAACATGTCTGCCTATCCCATATAAATATATCAATGGCACATACTTCCTTTCTAGTCTACAGGGACAAGAGATGTATTTCACTCTGGTGGACAGTGTTATCAATCATTAATTCTAACATGTCTTGTAATTTTGTAACTATACACAAAGAAGGAAAACCCAGTGTTAAACTGCCAATAACACTGGTTAGTAACTACATGCATATAAATATGAGGGATAAACAGAGCCTATTGTGGCAACATTAGTAATGCATTTTTATTGATATTTTCCATGCTTATTATGTTTTCTTTTTATAAAATGCTAAATTGAAATCTCACAATTACCGATGCCACAGATTTTATCCATATTTAAGTAGATATAACTTAAATATAAAAAAAATCCACAGCAATTTTGTATGAAGTATTAATGATGTCATCCTAAGCATCGAACTCATCCATAAAGGCGCCAGAATGACATCATTTTAAACTGACATGGGTTGTGGATGAAGATTGATTTTTATAACGATACAATTCAATTTGACACATAAGTTTAAATTGTTGAAAAAAAATGATAAAATTACTCATGAAAAATAAGCTTAAACCTACATAATATTATTGAATAAATTCACAAGCGAACCCCCAGGCGCACAACTTCACATGCTGACCATCATTTCTTTAATACTTTTTGGGCTACATGTGACTCAAGTTGAAAATAGCAAAATTTTACTAAGTCAAGGACAATAACTCTGACAAAACAATTAATCTCAACATGCGAAACCCCAAGTGCACAATGCTGATCAACGTTCCTGTAAAGTTTCATGACTCTAGCTAAGCACTTTTAGAGTAACATGTGACACAACATAAGAACAGACGTCCGCATGAACAGACGGACAAATCTAAATGCTTCCCTAAAAGTGCAGGCATAAAATATCATTTTGTAAAGTGACAAATATAAAATTGATTCTACTGAGGAACAGATAAGAGTTAAGCCTTATCTGGTAAACAATTGTTGCAGTACCCAATATTCAACAACATTGAAATATTCATGTCACTATTATATCAACAATACAAATGGCTCATCACTTGGGAGATTTATATTTTCAATGTAATTTCTGTAAAACACTTTAATGATTTAGTTCACAAAGATTTTATCTCTTTTTTGTCACTGAAAATCAAGTGTGATTTACTCAGATTGTCTAAATAACAAGTATGACAGGTCTAAACCAGATCCTAATTGTTTGTTTACAACATTGATTATGAAATGGAATATTATTTGTTTATTTCTGGTTTCTGCTCTGGATCTCTTTAAGTCTGGTGAAAAACTCATCATTTTTATATTATTGTTTGGGTTAAAATGTCCAATGTCATTAAAAAAGCTCCTCCACTGAGGTTTAAACACATATATTTGAAAAAAAAACAACAAAAACAAAAAAACCCAGTCATATTACAGGCTTACAAACTTATATGAAACTTTTTGCAACAAAATTACAATTGGTCAATTTTGAAGAATTCTACAAATATCATATACATGTACTAAATTTTAATGCAATTTTAAATATACATTAAAATAAGCAGAGATTACATATACAAACTTCCATTTAGTCAGACACAAGCAGCTTATAAAGTAACTAATACCCCGGTCACATATTCACGGAATACCCCCATGGAAGAGCTACGGATTAATTCCGGCATCGTCCGTAGCTACCCGTACTGGTCAGTAGCTCCCCGTATTGTAACTGTAATCAATCGTAGTAGTCCTTGTATATCCGTAGCGATCCTTGACAGTTTTGAACATGCACAAATATTTGCTACGGAAAAATCAACCGTAGCATATCCCTGCTAGTCCGTATTAAAACGTACCGATACTTACTGGTCCGTACGAAAACCGTACTAGTCCGTACTGATTCGTAGCCCACCAACTTGTCAAGGATTTCCACGGTTTGGTACGGATAACCTACGTTTAAGCTACGGTTTTAATACGGATTAATACGGAAAGCCACGATCGTAATACGTTGTACTACGGAGAAGCAGGGATAAGCACGGTCTTATACGGTTTATTGCGTTGCAACACGGACTTGTACGGTCCACCACTGTTTAGAACGGATGAATTAAGTATCATGTACTTTCCAAGGGTACTACCTGCTTGTTAAAAACAGACATATTTGCGGGAACATTCAATAAATGATAATTGCCATTTACTGGCTGCAATTTTATATTGAAATGGCTCAGAATGCGCAGGCAGTGGTCGAGCTGCTAGATGACATGCATAGAGGTAAAATATATTAATATCGTACTACAATTCTTAAGTAATAGAGTAATAACATTTAATGTTACACATTTTACAAACATTGGATCGTGAAATTTGAGTAAATATGTACATAAAACGAGGTGTCTCATAAGCCTTGGACACTGACCCTTGAGTTATAAGAAGATTAATTAACAAGCTTTTTACATATTTTTAAAACATAAACATTCACGATAATAAATATTATTGTAAAAAAAACGGCACATTTTTAAATTAAAAGAGAAGCAGTTTTGATCAACACTTTTTTTAATGATTACTAGTCCATATCTAATCAGGTAAGAGAGGACAGGCAAGATGGTGGACTGGAGATGGGCTTTTACGAAGACCCCTTCATGTTTAGTATGAGGCTCTCATGGCCGAACTTGTTGAGGACCCAGCGTCCTTCAAGAAATTCACTTTTATCGGACCTGATGTGTCTCGGGGGTCAGACGCGATCAGGCCGAATCCTCTCCGCCGAAATCATTAAACTCTGCAATTCGTTTTCCAGGTGTTCTTTTCTTGTGGGGCATTATGCAAGAGATTGTGGACGGACGTATTAGGTCCGTATAGATCCGTGGCAATTCGTTCTTCTCCGTATCAATTCGTTCTTCTCCGTATCAGACCGTACTTATTCGTACTAACCCGTGCTTATACCGTAGCTGACCGTAGTGTATCGGTAGTGCGTCCGTCCTAATTCGTGTCGCTCCGCATCAAACCGTGTAGGTCCGTAACAATCCGTGTCTCTCCGGGGGATTTTGGTGGTAAATCCGTCGGACTCCGTACTTATACCGTTGTGTGTCCGTACTGGAACCGTAGCGGACTACAGAATTTCACATTTCCGTAGTAATCCGTGAACGATTAGACCGTAGCTCTTCTGTGGCATTATCTGTGAATATGTGACCGGGGCATAACATTCAGTTTTAATTTCTAACTAACATTCAGGTTTAATTCACAAAACACAGTCATATTAGAGTAAAATTTGACCTGATAATAAAACAAACACTTAAATGTTACAAAAAACATGAAATTCTTAAAAATAAATTTTCCATATAAGTAAAATAAAGCAACTACCTCAAAGTAAAGCAGAAATTTAACATTTTTTTTCAATTTTTAATAAGTAAAAAGAAGAATTTATCATACTCTATTAAAACCTATCAGATATTTATTATAATCTATTAGTATGGTAACAACTGGAACAATTTTAGTTTTAAATCTTAAATGCGAAGATTTCTGAAATAATTATAATAAAAATCTGGCAAAAAAAAATTGAAATTTTTATTTTTTACTCAGTCATTTTAGTTATAATGAGATCATTTATGTATCCCTACACAAGATCATTTACAATATCACTAGTGCATGGACACAGTCAATCAGTAAAATTAGTATTTTTTAAGGAAATAAATTCAAAATCAGGCAGACCCCTTGAAAATAAACCTAAATGTTTCAATGATTTCAATTAATATTGTTAAAAAATTAAAACTATAAATAACTCAAGCAGAGAAATCAGAAATCTGTGAATAAAAATTAGTGATATAACACTTAAATGATCCTTAGATATAGTTTCACAATATACAATCACATCTACAATCAACTGATCTCTGTTAGAAAATATAATATATGTGATTTGTGGTATAAGATGCTGCAGGGTTACAAAGACAGTTATTAAATTCACCATGAACTGTGAAGATTCTCTCCAGTAACATTTTGATAATAGATACCTCAGACACAATAAATATTTCAGTCACTGTAAAAAATCTCATATAGTTGACATAAAGCTAGTCTGCTAAGTTTTGAATGTTCTCAAGACTATGCTCTTTAACAATTTTTTGACTACATTATCATCTATTTGCAGTTCAAAAAAATAAATGATAGTAAATCTATATAATATATCATACATAAACAAACTAACACTTTTGTTCAATTAACCCTTGTCTTGCTGGCATCAACATTTTCTACCAATAATGTAATGATTTAAGGGGCCAGTTACACAGACGGTCGGTTCCCAATCGGTCATTTAATGTTAAATTTCCTCGCTGTTATGATCGGTTGTCATGTGTGAATTTATTTCTGGTTTTCTGTGTAAACCATGGACCATGGAAACTGCCCGTTTACAAAAAACTAACACATCAACATATATTTTTATTTCTATTTTTGAATCCACCATTAAATGTAACTTGATATATCAATAATGTAGAAAATTCTATGAAAGAAATTTCTTGATAGCTTTAATTTTTACAGAATTCATGTTTATTTTTTCCCATTTTTGTTTAGTTAAAAAACATGAAAAACTCATTTTTTAAAGAAATATGTTCCAATTATCGTTTGTTTTATACAGAACCCTAAGATAAAGCAAGCTTTGTTTAAATTTATGTTTATTGGATATGTAATAAGCTGTTTTAATACATTTTTATAACACAGTTTGGCTATTTTGACAATTTTGAGGTATACGGTTACCATGGAAACTGCCATTTTTCAAAAAATCCAACACGCCAACATATATTTTTCTTTTTAATTTTGAATTCGTCATTAAATTTTACACAGCATACAAAAAAATTAGAAAATCCTATGAAAGAAATTTTTCAATATCTTTAATTATTCACAAAATTCATGTTTATTTTTCTCATTTTTTGTTCGGTAAAGGAACATGGAAAACTCATTTTTTAAAGAAATATGTTCAGATTATCATTTGTTTCATACAGAATCATTGGATAAGGTTATCTTTGCATAAAACAATGCTTGTTGTGTGTATTTAGCTATCTTATACATTTTCTATTTGTTATATCACAGTTTGGCTATTTTGACAGTTTGAGATATACGGTTACCATGGAAACTGCCATTTTACAAGAAATCCAACGCGTCAACATATATTTTTCTTTTTATTTTTGAATTCGCCATTAAATTTTACTTATCATACAAAAAGAGCTTGCATATCTCGTGATATAGGTTGCTGTCGGTTATTTGTAAAATATTTTCACCGATCAAGAATTTTAAACATGTTTAAAAATCCCAATTGGTAATTTTTCACAGATAAATCTTGCCTCAATAGCAGTTGATGGAAAACAGGTGACAAATACGTGATATCGGTGTTAAATATGTTAGCATCGGTTCACTCCATAATTTGGCTAAAAAAACTACCGATCAATCACCGAAGGCTCTGTGTAACTGGGGTGTCAAATATAGAAAAGATTACTACCAACCTTTGCTTGTTACCATCAACTTTTTGTTTCTAACAGTTATTGTTTGATTTTATTTACCAGTCAATTGCATACTAATCATATGGTCAGAGCACATAATATATTAACCTTCCATAGATTTTTGATAAGTTCTGTGAGATGTACACGCAGTAAGATATAATTCAATTTAATTTGTATCCGTGAAGTAATGGTACTGAGCGATAATAGTGCAATAGGGTAAACTAAGGGTTTATATTTTCTAATTAAGTGCCCTACCTGTTGTAAGATCGAGACCACGTAGGTCTATGTTTTTTTTCTTATTTATATTTCAACATTATTGAAGCTATGATTGTTTTTTTTATGTTGTTCCTTTTGTTTCAATATGTTTCACTTACTTTGGTAAAGTCATCTTCGGATAACCAACGGTTGATTAACATGACTGTAAATATTAACATAACAAATGTTAATGGTTCAGCCATGGGTATCCAACATTGTGATAAAGTCTTATATATACTATTTCTAAATAACATGGTTGAAGAATTAATATTTAAAATTAAGATTAAAATCCATAAATCGTCATTTCAATGCCGTAAAACACAATACAAATCAAGACAAAACAGTGTTTCTAAGTTACTTCATATCGGAGTAGCACTTTTGTAGCTATTTCCATTAAAAAATACTGCAAAATAAAAAAGAGTAGGTCTAAAACAATGGCAACAGTAGGGATCTAGCTTTAAATGCACTACCAGTTACAATAGATTATTATTTTCAAAGCTGTAACTGTAAAAGTTTGTTTGAAATCCCCAAAATATTCTTTATTCTGGAGTAAGTCTATTCTTTCAACAGTGTAGGGTCTAGAACTACACCGTCTAATGAAGTTATGCAGTGGGCAATGCATCAAAAAGATATAACTAACAATTATAATGTATGTGCAAAAATCAATGAGCGGATTAAAGCATACCGTAAAATTCCTATTAAACGCCCCCGGGGGCTTAACATTTTCCAAAAGGGGGGCTATAATATTACAACACAGTTTTTCCTAAATCCAAAAATCACTGTAAATACATTTAGTGTTAGCAAGTGTTGGTAATAACATTAAAAAGTATTAAGGTTTTAAAGTTTATATTATACATTATATTTGTGTTTACTATAAAATACTATGGATTCTGAATAATTTGAATAAAATTATGGCTTTAATTATGAGTTCAGCACTGATGAGTAGATTGTTTTCCTTATCAAAAGGCCTGGGGGGGCCTTTATTAGGGGAGGGGCATTTATTAGGAATTTTACGGTAGCTAACTTTTGTACAAAGACTACATTTTTAAAATAATTCTGGAAAAAGAGTTAGCTAACAAATTAGAAGGAAAAAGCAGGATTCATCAACTTGATAGCCTGTTTTTTTTTTCTTTTAATTGTTTCTTAATACATGTCATACAACAAATGCCACATTTTTAATTTGTACATACTGATGAAAAACCTAAAACAAATGTCAGCAATTCAGACCATTTTCTAAAACATAAAAAAAAATTGAAAAGATTTTTTCTTTAAATCTTGACTGCTTGTCAAATTAAATTTTACTTTTTACTTAAAAAACTGAAATATCCAAGCCAAAAAAGATCCATACTTAAAGGGCTTCTTAAATAAGAGAGTGGCAACAAACATGGATATTTACAGAGAGTTATAGGGTAAAATATGTCCATTACTCCTTTTTATTCTTTTTTCAGGAGAGCATCACTGTGATGAAAATACATGGCAACATTTTCTTAAATTATATATTTGAAACTATGATTTGGGCTTATGACACCAGAAAGAGTATATCAACATTAGTAAAGAAGAAAATGGTTAACCTGAATGTGTAAACATTATGATCTGACTTGGGGTTCAGATTGAATTCTTGTGATGTAAATACTAACATACTGATGGATGAAATGAGGTATATATTATTCCATATATTTTGCCTGCACTTCTGTAACCAATCATAGAGAAGGAAGAGTGATGAACAACGAATCACAGAAAAAGCAATACCAGTAGCTGGAGAGTAAAAAGCATTGAGAAAAGTATATGTATGTGGACTGAGTTGTATGTGAGGCAACAAGTGAAGTTAAAATAATTTTTTCACAGCTTTTACTTTGAACTAATCTCTCAAATTCAATAGGAGATTAAATCATTCATTATATTATAAAATGATAGGACTATAGCATATAGCAAGACATAAAGATAATTTCTATTAAAAAAGAAATTGATAATAAGAAAAATTGTCAAATGACAGTTTAATAGTGTATATATTATATTCTTTGAAGAATATTTTTGATAGTTTTGTGGATAGATTATACATCATAAAATGACGAATTTGACAAATCTTGATTTCAAAGACAACAAAGACTTTCAAATATTTTTAGAGAGCATAAAGATTTTAAATCAAAGTGGGGATACTAGAATATCTCTAGACAACATACAAAGAAACTGCAATGATTATATACTGAGTAACAGCAATGTGTCATCTTTAAGTAACGTGACATTTACAGATGAACAAATCGAGGTACTGGACAAGCTTTACCATGCACTTTATTGTTTCATTATTCCAGCTGTTTGTGTGTTTGGATTTTTTGGAAATATACTTAACGTTATAGTTTTTTCAAAAAAGAGAATGTGCAAAACTTTGGATGATATAGAATATTGTACAACAATTTTTCTGATTGCTCTAGCAATCTCAGACATGATGTTTTGTGTTTGTACATTCCCACAAGCGTTTGACAACCGAGCTATAAGGGAGTATGAAGTAGCAGACTTTATGGTGTATTATAAGATGTACTCTAACTTTGCTATCAGTACTTTCATCCTGTCCAGTACTCTACTTACAGTACTTACAGCAGTTATGAGGTATACAGCCATCTGTCATCCATTCCATTCCAGACAATTCATTTCATTTCGCAAAACTGTTGTTGCAATTTTGTTGCTATTTTTCTTCAGTGTGCTGTTTAACTTTCCATACATCTGGCGTTTTAAAATGACTACATCAAAATGCCAGCCTTCTTCAAATTATGTACAACTTGACACTGGAGATTTGTTCACAAAACAAAATTTTGTTTATACACATAAACTATTGTGGGCAATAATTGGTAACTTCATACCATTGTTGTTGTTACTGTACTGCAACATCCGACTTGTAAAAGCTCTGCACGAGAGTCAGAAACTTCGACTTCTTCACAGTAGAGATAACGCAGGATGTCTTTCTGCACATCGCCGTATAAACATAACACTTATTGCCATTATTATACTGTTTTTTATCCTTGTGGCACCATCTGAGATCACAAAATTTATTTATTTTTCTCATTCCAAAAATGGCGTGGAAAGGCAGTCATATGCTTACATTCTTGTGTCAATGATAACAAATGCACTACAGAGTATAAATTTCTCTGTAAACTTTGTCCTCTATTATGTCATCATAGCACCTTTTAGAAAGACAATTCATGAATTTGTGTGTGTGCTAATGTCAAGACGAGGGACAAGAGATTCAACAAACAGTCCAAAACAAACATGTATAGTTCTAACTCACAAAGAACAAAGACGAGCCTTAATATAGGCAACTTTGCTTTCAATCATAGATCATCGATTGTTGTTAATTCAAACTGTGTATATTCTTACCCTTGCATAAATTTTTGTCCTACAAGGTCTTACATATAAGGAGCATAGATTTTTATAATGAAGCACCAAGCTAGGTTTGACGGAAGGGAATTGACCAGAATTACATGAAATCATTACAACTTATGAATACCTTAACAGGTAATATGTAAGCTGTCAAAATACTACAATTCTTACATTAATCAAATTATATGTGGAATACTGAAAGTTTTAGTAAAAGTCAAAATAAATTAATTCCTTTGAAAGCATACACAGCTTGATACTTGATTCCATTGCAAAAAGACAAAAGTGATAGTAAAGGTAATAAAATAACTATATGAATGAGGTAGCAATGAACAAAACACAATGTACATGAACTCAGATAAATTGATGCATACCTTAATTATTCTATTATATATCAATATTTAAAGACGATTCTACAAGTCAAATTGCTATTTACTATGTAAGATTAAACAGCTTTCTGACTATGTCTGAGAGCTATATTGAGGACGTAACCATTTGATCATACTGTCAAAAAAAACATATACCTCAACCCAACTAATAGTTTTCTATTGGAATTATTAAATGTTACAAAATGATTTATGTTCAGTGCAAATGCAAGAATAATTAGCTAGTAATGATCTACTTTGTGAAAATCTCCAGGAACTAATCTTGTTATCAACACCTGCTTTCTGTATGTTTAAACATCAATTTGTTTCCCACCTGAAATATTTCAAAGAAATAACAAGGAGCCTCAGGTGCTTGTCATTTTTAATTTTAGTTCTATTCTGTAAAATCTAACCTCACAATGTACATCACATGTAACAACGCCTTACACTTTCAATGTTTTTATTTCTTAAATAACATGCTTGTTTTAGTTTCTATAAATAATCTCTTTTGTTGACTGTTTTGTCAGTGTCCAAATGACTGTAAAGTATTTTAGAGCTATCACCGTATGATATCTAACCACATGAAGTTTGTGTATGTTCAGAGTTATAGCCCTTTTCCTCTCAACAGTTAACTTTGATAAAACATGTAGTTACTTCAACTAACTTTGATAAAACATGTAGTTACTTCAACTATGTGAATACTTTCAACATAATTTTCTTATAACTATCCCAACAAATTATCATGCTTATTAATAATCACATTATAAATTTATAAAATGTTTGTTTGTTTAGTTTTATGGGCACCAACACAGTAAGGTCTTATGGCACCGAAACAGATGATTCTGGCTAAACTTGGGTGTTGCATACTTAAGGTCAAAACCACCTCACCTGCTGGAGCTAAGCAATGCATAGACTCCAGTAATTAGAACCCATTTAGTTGTCTCTTATGATCCAGTGTCTGCAATTTTTATGCCTCAACAATTAACGACAAGCCCTCAGCCACAAGGGGCCTATAAAATGTTAAAAATTATCAAAAATGTTGTATATACATCTATTAATGTTGTTTTATTTTTAAATAAATCCGTTTTTGAATACATTGTACATGTATTATCATTCTAATTTTTTCATTCATAGAATATTGTTGTTAAATTGTCTTTCATATTTTTCTCCTCTTAAAATTGTATTCTATGTACATACCAGCATGAATAAGGTATAGTATTTTACTGACTTTTGAGAGACCAGTTTTGTGAATATCATTTCTATCAATAAAACAATAATATTTACCTAGCACAATGATCAGTAATGATATATTATAGCCAAATTATAGAACTTTAAAATTCTCCAACATTTAATCTTCAATATCAATCAAAATTGAATATTTTTCAAATGACCTTATGCATTTTATATCAGTTTTACTGAACTCTCTGTGATATATCTATATTGGTATTTTTCATCCAAAATACAGTATATTTTCTGATCATATAACACTTTTTTTTATAGATATCAGTAAATAATTCAAATTTTTATTTTTTTTTGTCAATTATAATATGAAATTCTCCTTACAAACACAGCCACATTGGGCTCTCAAGTCAGTATCAATACAGTGACCCCAGCTTGAATGACAATTGTGCTTCAATTGTGCTTTAATTATTGTTGTACAATTTCAGTCATAGTTTATTGTTAACATGTTATTAAACCTGTATAAATTGTTCATCATTTTCATGATATTATGTTATATATGATAAACCATTTACATGTAAAACATCAGCATAACTGTGTTATATGATTGACTGATAAATGATCAATTAAGATAATGAACATTTTGTGCATGTTGTTTTACAATTTTACAGTTGTCAGCTTCAGTTGTTACAATAAATGCTTTATTTTACTGCATACTTTGAAGTTGTTTTAATTGTAAACATCTGTTATAAGATTACATTAGATCTTTCAACTATAATCCTTTCCTCAGGCCATGTACAGGATTATCATCATTCTAGCTCTATAGCAGTGAACATCAATAGCTTGTTTGCAATTTGTTATAACTATAAAAACTGATAATGTTTTACCAAATAGAAACTAGAACTGCCACAGTCATGGTATGAATACCCCATGCATACCACTTTGTCAGAATCAACAGTGGTCATTTAGAACTCAAAGACAACCTCACTGCCAAATCTGAGGGTAGTAAGCCTGTGCATTGCTAAGTTATGTATTCTACATGTTTTTTAGTGGCAAAGATCAAAGTGACCTTTACCTTTGACCTACTGACCTCAAAACTGAAACTGCCACTGCATGACTTGAATACCAACCCCCCATTCATGCAGCTTTGCCTGGGGGTGTTTTATGATGAATATTATGAGAACATAATTGATAATAATAATATAATTAAATACTTCAAATGTCAAAATCATTACACTGCAGACAGGCATTCTTAAGCATTTGAGCAGACAAGCTTATTGTAGTAAAAGTCTCAGTGATCTTGACCTTTGACACAGTCACCTAAAAATCAAGATGGGTTGTCTATGACAACTGTTAACCAAAGCATTCTTAAGCAATTGAGCGGACAATCTTTTTGAAGTCAAGGCCCCTGTGACCTTGACTCTTGACCCAGTGATCTCAAAATCAACAGGTCATCTAATGGTCATGACTAACCTCCATACTGTGGGTCAAAGAAATCTTAAGTTATTGGGCGGTCAAGCTTTTTGAAGTCAAGGGCCCTGTGACCTTGACCTTTGACCCAGTGACTTCAAAATCATAAGAGGTCATCTTATGGTCATGACCAACGTCTATGCCAAATATGAAAATTGTGGGTCAAAGGAATCTAAAGTTATTGGACAGACAAGCTTTTTCTAGTCAAGGCACCTGTGACCTTGACCTTTGACCTGGTGACCTCAAAATCAATAGGGGTCATCTATTAATCATGACCAATCTCAATACCAAATATAGTTATTGGGCGGACAAGCTTTTAATGCGCGGCCATTAAATGGCTGGGGCATATAGTGTTACCCTGTTCCGTCATTGCGTCCTTCTGTCCTTCCATCATCATCAGTTTCCCTTCATAATCTTAGTAACGGTTGCACACATTCAACTCAAATTGACATATGGATATATCATGAGAAAATACAGGCCAAATACGAATTTGGTGATGGTTCAATGATTTCTGGCAGTGTTATGCCCCTTTCACTTAGAAAATAATATGAAAATTTCAGTTTCTGTTCATTATCTCCCCATTAACGGTATTATAAATTCAACTTTAATTTGGCATATAGATAAGTCAAAGGGATGCACAGGTCAAGTTCAAATTTGGTCATGGTTCGATGATATGGGACAAAGTTATCTCTCTTGAATGTTGGAAAAATTTTGAATTTTCAGTTTCAGCACTCATACATTTGTGGAAATATATGTAGTCATTATTTTGGCTACAAATTGCAATCTGCAATTTACAAAAGGTTAACACTGAATGAGTTTCAGTGCATTGAACTTTTAAAATGTTTTGTAATTACATTGAATACTGTAAAACACTTATTATTCGCGAGAAATTTATTTTCGCTAATATTCGCGAGTTTTCTAAGACGCGAATTCATATTTCTCGTGAATATTTCACTTTGTCTATACACTTGTCCGAAAATGAATACTATCCGAAAATGCGTACACAGGGATATAATTATCTGCGGGAAAGTATCGAAACCAGTTCTAATTACATCATGTAGCTATTCAAGTGTTGCAGCATATACATATCATACAGATTACAGATGAAATATTTACCTGTAACAATTTGGTATTATTGAGGAATTGGAAAAAAACTTCTTCGTTGCATATTACCTGAGTCAAAGTGGTAGCAGTGACTTGCACTAGAATTAAGTATAAACAAATTAATGCAGCTCTAAAAATTTTAATGGTTTTTCTACAGATTTTTCTAATTAATGTGACAATAAACGACGCAAAGTTAGTGAACGAACAGGACAGAAAATATCCGAATGACATCGGGTTTCCTGTTTCACATTTTTCGGGAAGACGCGAATTCATGTTGACGCGAAATAATTATTTTGGACATTTTGCCTCAAATTCGCGAAATAAGGTTCTCGAGAAAAATAAGTGTTTTACAGTAGTTTTAAGGGCTTTGAACTTAATTTAAAACTAGAAATGTGTCCATAGGACACGGGTGCCCCCACACTCCACTGATTTGTCAATCTTATGTCTCTAGGTCAAATTTTTTTTGCTACATGTGCTCAAGTTGAAAACTAAAAAATCTTTTATTAAGTAAAGGGCAAATACTACAAATACTGAACAAAATCCACAAGAAAACCCCAAAGTGCATAAGTACACATGCTGACCAACATTCTTGTAAACTTTCAGGCCTACAGGTCAAATTCTTTTTGAGTTACTTGCAACTCAAGTTAAGTATTATCAGTTTTTACTAAGTCAAGGGCTATAACTCTAAAAATACTAAATATATATACACGAAAAACTACACATGCTGAGCAACATTCCTGTAAGCTTCATGACTCTAGGTCAAATACTTTTGAGTTACATGCGACACAAGTTGAAAATTGGAAATTTTTACTAATTCAAGGGCAATTACTCTAAAAATAGTAAATATATATACACGAAAAACTACACATGCTGAGCAACATTCCTGTAAGCCTCATGACTCTAGGTCAAATACTTTTGAGTTACATGCGACACGAGTTGAAAATTGGAAACTTTTACTAATTCAAGGGCAATTTCTCTAAAAATACTAAATATATCCACAAAAAAATACCCAGGTGCAAAACTAAACATGCTGATCAACATTCCTGTAAGGTTTCATGACTCTAGGTCACATACTTTTTGAGTTACATGCGACACAACTTGAAAATTGCAAATTTTTACTAAGTCAAGGGCAATAACTCTAAAATACTAAAAATATCCACACGAAAATACCCAGGTGCACAACTACACATGCTGAGCAACATTCTTGTAAGGTTTCATGAATCTAGGTGAAACACTTTTTTAGTTATGTGGGACACAAGTTGAAAATTGGAAATTTTTACTAAGTCAAGGGCAATAACTCTAAAAATACTAAAAATATCCACATGAAAATACCCAGATGCACAACTTCACATGCTGATCAACAATCCTGTAAGGTTTCATGACTCTAGGCCAATTACTTTTTGAGCTACTTGCGACACAAAAAGAGAACGGACAGACGGATGAATGGACGGACAAGGGTAAATCTAAATGCCCCCCATAGTGGGGGCACAAAAATAATTTGTGCAAATAAATTTGAAACTTAATATTATAACATCTGAAATTTTGGCTGCATTCGGGGGAATCCGTGGCGTGACAACACATTTCTCATTGAAGTCAAGGCCCCTGTGATCTTGACATTTGACCCAGTGGCCTCAAAATCAATAGGGGTCATCTAATGGTCATGACTAATTGCCATGCTAAATATGAACACTGTGGGTCAAAGAATGGCAGACAAGCTTTTTGATGTCAAGGCCCCTGCTGTGACCTTGACCTTTGACCTCAAAATTAATAAGGGTCTTCTGCTAATCATGATCATGTGTGGCGGCGTGGCCGTGTGGTTAATGCGTTGGACTAGTAATCTAAGAATTGCTGACCGCGTTGGTTCAAACCCTATCAGAGGCAAGCCGTTGTTTCCTAGAGCAAGAAACTTTACATTCATTTCTTAGTACTGGTTGGTTCTAGGAACGGATTCGAGAGTGTTTCAATAAGCTTATAGCTTCTAACACAATCGATTTGTATAAAGTAATCATGACCAATCTCAATACCAAATATGAAGACTGTGGGTCAAAGGAATCTTAAGTTATTGGGCGGACAAGCTTTTTGAAGTCAAAGCCCCTGTGACCTTGACCTTTGACCCAGTGACCTTAATATCAATAAGGGTCATCTAATGATCATGACTAACCTCCAGGCCAAATATGAAGACTGTGGGTCAAAGGATTCTTAAGTTATTTGGCAGACTCAAGGCCCCTGTGACCTTGACCTTTGACCCAGTGATCTCAAAATCAATAGGGGTCATCTAATAAATATTTTCATTGTTGAATATCTGGCACAATTCATCAGTTTTGTCAATCAATCTCTCACAAGTCCGCATTATGCATGTACATGTCTTTCGATCTTTAATCAGCAGCTTTTTTCCTACGATTTTATTTTGTTTCCAAAGCTTACTGTTATGGATACATGTAAATCTTTTTTCCAGCTTCTATACCTGGACTTCTGTTTATAATTACATGTATATTAATAAATGCCCTTGAAGGACTTTTGGTAAGCTTAACTTGTAACAACTATATTTCACTGTTGAAGTGAACAGTAAAGTTATATAGTATAGGCCTAGCTTTAGTGATGTGTTTGATCAACAGTACTGAAGTTCAATACCCAGTCAATGAATGTAGACATGTCAGGTTTATTTTATGCTGATGATAATGGTAGTAGAGACCAGACAAGTTAAAATGGTTTCATGTAGGGGAAATAATTTAAAGATATCTCATTTAACTCTTATATAACTCTTATATAACTCTTGACAATACAGTATCATTTAGATCTCATTCTCATTTTTGGTCAGCTTTGTACTTTTCGATGGATTTTAAACAATTATTTTCCTTAAGGTGACAACTTGGTCAATTATCACTAAAAATACCTAAAATGAGATTTTTTGGATAGTAGATGTATCAACCTTTTCTGAATGTTTTTAAACGTTTTAAAACAGTACCTATACTATTTTTATCTGCTTTGCACGTAAACTGTTAATTATCGATAATGCTCCACCTCCAGTTGAGGCACCAATGAGGGAAATCAGTAGTTCCATTTATATATTTGTGAATTACCCATTTATTTGTTTTTAATTTAGTCGATACTAATCGTATCATACAAATACTGTACATCATATGAATATCTCAACATTATATCAGCTGCCTTTTATTTAGCCTTTTTAATTAATTAAGAAATTGTCAGCAAAGATGTGACATAAAAAATTACGAATTCAAGAGCTTTCTGTACAACATTCAATCTCATTTTCTAACAATACCAAAAGAAACATTTTTATGTGGACGCTGGCGGTAATTAGGTGTCCCTGACAAATTACTAAACTATTTTTACGATAGTCTGTGGATGAATATTTCTCTATGAATCAATAAAAAAAGATATGAAAATATATTTTCAGTGAATACTTTGAATATATTGTTCGCCAGTTATTCGAACACAGTACTATTAAACCTGGGACAAAGTTGTATGTCTATGCCATGCATAGATGAATATTTATGATAATAGAAGTCATGAAGTTCAGATCATATTGATCGAGTAATAACTTTGATTTCTATTAAAATATGTCAAGCATTATTTTTCGTAAGGCCTTCGGCCTTGCACATGTATACAAATAGCATGTTTATCGAGGTTCGCGAGATAGGTACCGCAATTCAAAGATAAAAACGCAAAATAAACTAGTCGTACTACGTCACACACATCATGATCACTCGAGCGTTTGATAATCATAGTTTACCGAGCGCTGGATAGGTACACACGTGTAGTCTCAGACTGAATTTTATTTAGCTTTTTTCATCTTTTATCGGTAAGTTTCTTGGTCGAGACAGTTTTTATTTTGTACAGCTCTTTGCCGGCACGTAGTGTTGGTATTAGTTTTTTATCGTTGGTCCTTTTTATTAAGGAATAATGAGCTGCAACGAGGAAAACGAGGACGAAGTCCTTAGTCTATGCGCCGAATCATCTGACTCTAGATCTGGGGAAGAGTTCGAAGGCTTCGAAGAAGCTGATTTGCCTCCTGAAATTGTTGTAACGCCTGCTGTTGGCGCAGAAATTGAGGTGCAAGATTCTCCTGTCAAACGGAAGAAAAAGTCTAGGGCTCGTGTCCCAAAGAAATTAAAATCAGTTGTGACTAAAAAGTCTACTGCCAAGTCTAAGACTAAGTCTCAGAAAAGTAAGAAAAAGAAGAGTGACATTAATTTGGAAGATTTATCTCCTCATGATATTGGTATTTTGAAAACAAAATTAGGTTTGAACAATAAGGAAAACTCGCAGAGTTTTCGAAATAGACCAAATTTACGGGTAGAGGTGAACCCTGATGATATTTCTTTAGCTGATTCAGATGACTGTTTTACTGGGAATTTTCCCAATGAAGAAGATAGAAGAGACCTTGAAAAGGCTTTGTTTGGTGATGATGATGAAAATTCAGAGAATGATGATGAGTGGGATTTACCCCAGATCTTGGTTTCCGAGAAAGGTCCAAGTATTGACAAGAATTTGGCAAAACTAGTTAATTCCTCTTGCACTACTCAGTCAAGTGTCTCAGATATTTTGCACAAGTATAACGTGCCAGAAAATTGTGATTTCTTGGCTCCACCATCTGTAAACCTTGATGTTTGGAAAGTTTTAGGCAAGAAGGGTCAGAGTCAGGATCGTTGTTTGGTAGATATCCAAAATATAGTTGCGGCTGAGATGGTTGCAGTTGTTAAATTGGCTTCTGTGCTCAAGCATCATATTAAAAGCAATGTTGAAGCAAAAAGTATCTTAACTGATTTGATTTCTTTAACTGGTCAAGTTCAGTTTAATCTGTCTTTAAGACGTAGATACCAATGTAGGCCTTTTCTGAATAAGAAATATACCAATCTTTGTAATATTAATGTACCCATTACCACAAAATTATTTGGTGATGACCTTGCAAAAGAGGTTAAAAATTGTGATGTTGGTTTCTCTTTAGCAAAAGAAAAATATGGTACATCTTATTATGGTCCCCAGAGATCCTTTCGGGGTCGAGGTGTCAATTACAGGGGAAGAAGACCAAACAGGTTCCAGCCTTATGGTCAGCAATATGGCAGGCAACAGTATAGCCAGCAGCAGTATGGGCAGCAAAACCCTCTTTTGAGACGGGGAAGAGCTAGGGCTTCAGCAACAGTTTCAAGTGCCCCAAACTAAACAGACTGGACACCTCTCATGTAGGTAAGCTTAAACTTTGTTTGGATGTTTGGAAACAGTTTACTCATGATGCGTGGATTCTTCAAACAGTAACTGGTTAATAGATGATTCTTTAAGCATGAACAGAGATAAAGAAATTTGTAGGAATGATACAGTTTTAATGTGTGACACTTTATCTTCTTTGGGTTATACAGTGAATAAAAAGAAATCTGTTCTTGTCCCCACACAGAGGTTGATATTTTTTGGTTTTGTTTTGGACTCCGTTTTATTTATGGTTTTCCTGACAGATGAGAAAGTTCAAAAAATAGTTTCTTCGGCTTCTAATCTTCTACAGAAGGAGGTTGTTGTTGTCCGAGATCTGGCCTCTTTTATAGGGTTAGTGATCAATGCATTTTATGCAGTTCTCGAAGCCCCATTGCATTATAGAAGCTTAGAAAGAAATAAATTGTTAGGTCTTGGTTCTAACATGAATTTTGATAATAAGGTTGTCCTCAGTAAGGATAGTCGAGAGGAGTTGTTGTGGTGGAAAAATAATGTCACCATCAAAAATGGAAAACATATAAGGCCTGGACCAGTTGAATACTGGTGTTATTGTGATGCTTCGTTTGTTGGGTGGGGCTCGTATGATGAAGAACTTAATAAATCTGCTAATGGAAGATGGAATTCTTCTTTGTTTGATAAATCTATAAATTATCTGGAATTATTAGCTATTTTCAATGCAGTCCGAGCTTTGTATAATGAGGTGCGGGATACCCATATAGAGATAAAGTCAGACAATGTTTCGGCTATAGCTTATGTAAATGACCTAGGTGGAATGACTTCCTTATCAATGGATTTGTTGGCCAAAGACCTTTGGGAATGGTGCTTGTCTAGGGATATTTTTCTTTCTGCATCCTATATTCCTGGTGTAGATAATGTGTATGCTGATTATTTTTCAAGGAATTTCTCGGAGAGTACTGAATGGTCTTTGAAACCAGACATTTTTGAAAGAATTTGTGGAACTTTATTCAAACCTGATATAGACCTTTTTGCCTCTGAATGGAATAAGAAGTTAGATAGATATGTCTCATGGTTTTCAGGAAGCACTGAAAGTGCTTATGATTCTTTTACAATGTCATGGTCTGGTTTTACTCCATATTTATTTCCTCCATTTAATTTGGTTGGGAAAGTAATGAACAAAGTTTTATCAGACAAGGTAAATAAGGCCATTCTTGTGTTTCCTTTTTGGAAATCAGCTACTTGGTTTCCATTGGTATTATATAATATTATTTCTTTTCCAATCAGGCTACCTCGCCACCGAGACTTGTTATCTCAGGAACACAACGGGAAAACACATCCTCTACAGAATTCTTTAACAATGGTCGCTGTCGTTATATCTGGGAAGCATTACAAAGTCAGGGAGTTTCAAGATCAACTGCATGTGTCATTACTGAAGCATGGAAGAAAGGAACCATCAAACAGTATGAATTCGCTTGGCGTAGCTGGTATTTTTGGTGTTATAAACAAAGTAAAAGTCCCTTTTCAGCGTCTGAAGGTACTGTAGTGAATTATTTGTGTCATTTATTGTGTCTAGGTAAATCATATTCAGTGTTGAATACACACAAATCTATGCTTCTACAAACTTTACCTTTTTTCAACAATAGTTGGTGTGATAAGCCTTTCCTTATTAGTAAATTTATGAAGGGTGTTTTTCACCGAACCCCACCTAAACCTAGGTATTCTTTCACATGGGATGTTTCAGTGGTATTAAATTTCTTAAGAACTTTGTTTCCTTTGTCTAGTCTTAGTTTAAAGCTTTTAACATTTAAACTTACAGCTTTGATTGCGCTTTGTACTGCTCCAAGAGCACAAACTTTAGTTGCGCTGAACATTGATTTTATGGTGTTTCATGACAATAAAGTTGTTTTCCATATTTCGTCCTTGTTGAAGACAAGCAGGGTAGGACATAGTGCTTTCTCTTTAGTTTTGGAGAAGTATGATCCTGATGAGAAACTGTGTGTTGTGAAAACTTTGTTACATTATTTGAAAAGAACAGAGAGTTTACGGGAAAGTAAACAACTTTTAGTTTCTTTTTGTGACATACAAAGGTGTTACTTCTAGTACTGTGGCTAGATGGTTGAGAGAAGTTTTATCCCTCTCGGGTATTAATACAGATGTGTTTAAGGCACATTCTTTTAGGTCTGCAGCAGTTTCAGCAGCCTATACTAAGGGGTGTTCAGTCAGTAATATTCTTAAAACAGCTATGTGGAATACAGAGAAGAATTTTTATAAATTTTATTTCAGAAATTCTGTTCCTGATAATGCCGGGGTTGCTTTCCCCAGGGCAGTGTTATCTAATGTTTAGTTATTAGTTTTTGTGTGGGAATATATATTGGTTTGTTTATATCAGGCTTTGTTTTGTTTCATGCTTTAAAAATGCTATTTGTATACATGTGCAAGGCCGAAGGCCTTACGAAAAATAATGTTCCCTCATCCAAGCTTTAGTGATGGATGAGGGCCATTATTCTAGTAAGGCCGGAGGCCTAAGCATGTATGCATTACCCACCTCATTGTTTTTTCTTATTTCTTTCCCTCCTCTTGTAAAGGGTTTTATGCTGAAACAAAACTTCTTTAAATTATGATTATCAAACGCTCGAGTGATCATGATGTGTGTGACGTAGTACGACTAGTTTATTTTGCGTTTTTATCTTTGAATTGCGGTACCTATCTCGCGAACCTCGATAAACATGCTATTTGTATACATGCTTAGGCCTCCGGCCTTACTAGAATAATGGCCCTCATCCATCACTAAAGCTTGGATGAGGGAACATTTTTATAAATTGGTCAGACAAAAATATATAATATCCCGTTCTTATTTGTACTTTTAAAGTCTGTCAGGAGCTCATGCAGTTTTCTGTTATTTTAATTTATATTTTAACGAAATATCATACACGAATACACAGGCAGAGTAACACTGGTATAATATAATAATAATGATGATGACACATAATAAACTTCAAAAGTGAAACAATTAAATTACCCCGCTAGCATGTTAAATTTTACCGACAGTCACATGACATGACTTTTGTAACAAATACGCAGACAGACGGTAAATCACGTTAAGATTTGAAGAAATTTCTGCAATAAAATGATATTAATCTGCAGCTTTTTAATTGGTCAGATGTCACTGGGTCATAAAAAGTTGTTAGAGTATGTTCCCGCATTTTGTGACCCCCATTGGTGCGATATTTGTGTGTTATGCAATAAATTAGCGTGAAACGTAGGAGTCTATTAGAGAGAACCGCCGATTTATGACACTTCTTTTAATGCGGATAGGACCAACCGACATTTTTAATAATCAAGCAATTTACATGCGGTTAAGAATGCATGAAAGAGCATTCATTTACGGAGGGAACTGTGTCAGGGACTTTTGTTTGCTCCATCAATGACTTAATTATCTTAAATTACGTAATATGTACAGTGAAAAAAGTCACATAAAATATTTGACGTTACGTTATGTTTTTTGAGAAAAGATAGAACAAATATGAGACACCGTTCCCCAGATAGTATAAGTATGTTTATATTCCAAAAGTTTGATGACAAAAAAATAAAAAATTACTTTGATATGAGGATTTAAAATTTTAGAATTTTTGTTCAAAATCAATTATATACAAAGGCATTTTTTCAAATATGTTATTTTTTATGATGATCAAAGACATGTAATGCACAAAATTTAAATAAATAACAATTTTTATAAAAATTAGTTGGTTTAAATGACATTTATGGTAGTACCACAGAAAGTGTCTGTTGTCGCCTTAAGCAGAACTATTAAAGAAAAGAAAAAACTGAATAAAACAAATAATTGTTAAAAACTCATGCTAAAAATGTCCTCAATAGAAAGCTATTGCACACTGCTATACAGAATCATTTTCAGACCTGTATTGAAGTACATACAACATTCAGCAGAATTTTTATCCATGCCGATAAAAATGAAGGTAGGAAATGCTTTCTTTGACAGAAAGCAGGTATTTTGGAGTTCATTAAAAGTGTAATTTTCTGTACTTTCAACTTAATTGGAATGAAAAAAATAGCTATTATAAGCGATAATTCCTTATAACAGTGTTCACTATACATTGAAACAGTATTTTTTATATCAAATAAAGAATTGCAAAATACGGGCCAAATGAAATTGTTTCTTATAACAGGAAGTATGTCCTTTACTGACTGATGTTATAATGACCATAAATGAATTACAAACATGTACCTTTGTATCAATATGACTATACTATAACTTAACAAGAGGGCCATGATGGCCCTGAAGTCGCTCACCTGTACATAGGCCCCCTGAGCGGGGCCAGTTTTAACCCCGGGGCTTTTATTTTAACAAACTTAGAAGACACCCATTAGAAGATGTTTCATGTTAAATATCTTAGCTTTAGCTCTTTGGGTTCTTTAAAGAAGATTTTTTAAAGTTTTTACTATATGTATATAAAGAAAATCAATGACCCCCTGGGGCGGGGCCAATTTTGACCCAAGGGCTTTTATTTGAACAAACTTGGTAGACATCCATTAGAACACGTTTCATGCTAAATCTCTTACCTCTGGCTATTTTGGTTCATTAAAAGAAGATTTTTAAGTTTTTACTATATGCATATAGGGAAAATCAATGACCCCCTGGGGCGGGGCCAATTTTGACCCCAGGGCTTTTATCTGAACAAACTTGGTTGACACCCATTAGAAGATGTTTCATGCTAAATATCTTAGCTCTAGCTCTTTTAGTTCTTTAAAAGAAGATTTTTTAAGTTTTTACTATATGCATATAGGGAAAATCAATGACCCCCTGGGGTGGGGCCAATTTCTACCCAATGGCTTTTATTTGAACAAACTTGGAAGACACCCATAAGAAGATGTTTCATGCTAAATATCTTAGCTCTAGCTCTTTGGGTTATTTAAAAGAAGATTTTTTAAGTTTTTACTATATGCATATAGGGAAAATCAATGATCCCCTGGGGCGGGGCCAATTTTGAACCAAGGGTTTTTATTTGAAAAAACTTGGTAGACACCCATTAGAAGATGTTTCATGCTAAATATCTTAGCTCTAGCTCTTTTGGTTCTTTAAAAGAAGATTTTTAAGTTTTTACTATATGCATATAGGGAAAATCAATGACCCCCTGGGGCGGGGCCAATTTTGACCCCAGGGCTTTTATTTGAACAAACTTGGTAGACACTCACCAGAAGATGTTTCATGCCAAAAATCTAAGCTCTAGCTCTTTGGGTTTTTTAGAAGAAGATATTTTAAGTTTTTTCTTTTGGTTGCCATGGCAACCAGAGTTCTGCATGGAATTAAATTCTTTGAACAATTTTCAAAGGTGACCACCAAAGGAACATTCCTGTGAAGTTTGGATGAAATTGGCTGAGTGGATAATGAGGAGATGTCATTTAAAGTAAAAGTTTACGGACGACGGATGGACGAAAAGCGATCACAAAAGCTCACCCTGTCACTTTGTGACAGGTGAGCTAAAAACAATGTATACATAAGACTATTTTGTATCACATGTTAACATGTATATCACATGAAAACACTTTTATCACACAACTATCTTATATCATATGATAATATCACATGACTGCATTTTTTTCACATGACTATTTTGTATCACATGATTATATCACACAATTACACTGTTGTCACATAACTATTTGTTTAATATTCTAATATCACATGACTATTTTGTATCACATGATTATATCACATGACTACACTGTTGACACATGTCTATTTTGCATCCCTTTTATTTAAGTAACAGTGACCTTGATCCCAGAGGATCCAAAAGCACTCCCATCCAAGTCTTCATACAAGCTTGCTTTATACCAAGTTTGATTACAATATCTCATTCCTAATACTCATGTTATTGTCCGAAAACCATTTTTCTTTTTTTAAGTAACAGTGACCTTGACCTTGAACCAAGAGGGTCCAAAAGCAATCCCAGCTAGGATTTTCATATAAGCTTGGTATATACCAAATTTGATTACAATACCTCATTTCTAACCCTTGTTATTGTCAGAAAACCATTTTTCTATTTTTAGTAACAGATACCGTGACCGTAACCCCAGGGGATCGAAAAGCATTCCCAACGGTGATATATATATAAGCTTGCTATATACCAAGTTTGATAACAATAACTTATTCCAAACTCTAGTTATATTCTGGAAACAATGAGGTGGACCGACCTACCAACAAGATGACTCCTAAACTTTGTGGGGGTATAACAAAGGTACATTAAAAACTAAATGAACAATTTACCAGAAAAATCATTTATTGATGTCTGCTTCCATGTGTGTTTATCAAAGTCATTTCTTGTTTTAGATTTATAAATGTTGCCTGGCATAAATGTTTGACATTATTATGTTTTGAAATTTGAGGATGATATGTAGAATTTTGTTTGCATTATAAGTAAAGATGGTCTGTAAACAATAATATCGTATAAAGAATATCACCCCTTTTGTATATAATCAACCTTAACCACACTGTACCACATGATTATTTTGAATCATATGATAAAATAACATAACCACACTGTACCACATGACTATTTTGTATCATATGATAAAATTACATAACCACACTGTACCACATGACTATTTTGTATCATATGATAAAATTACACAACCACTCTGTACCACATGACTATTTTGTATCATATGATAAAATAACATAACCACTCTGTACCACATGATTATTTTGTATCATATGATAAAATTACATAACCACACTGTACCACATGATTATTTTGTATCATATGATAAAATTACATAACCACTCTGTACCACATGATTATTTTGTATCATATGATAAAATAACATAACCACTCTGTACCACATGATTATTTTGTATCATATGATAAAATTACATAACCACACTGTACCCACTGTACCACATGATTATTTTGTATCATATGATAAAAATTACACAACCACTCTGTACCACATGATTTTTTTGAATCATATGATAAAATAACATAACCACTCTGTACCACATGA
The DNA here is from genome assembly GCF_026571515.1 of Ruditapes philippinarum. Classification (NCBI taxonomy): domain Eukaryota; kingdom Metazoa; phylum Mollusca; class Bivalvia; order Venerida; family Veneridae; genus Ruditapes; species Ruditapes philippinarum. The sequence goes on along the minus strand of NW_026861226.1, from coordinate 132,199 downwards.
TTATTTTGTATCATATGATAAAATTACACAACCACTCTGTACCACATGATTATTTTGTATCATATGATAAAATTACACAACCACTCTGTACCACATGATTATTTTGTATCATATGATAAAATTACACAACCACACTGTACCACATGATTATTTTGTATCATATGATGAAATAACATAACCACTCTGTACCACATGATTATTTTGTATCATATGATGAAATAACATAACCACTCTGTACCACATGATTATTTTGTATCATATGATGAAATTACATAACCACACTGTACCACATGATTATTTTGAATCATATGATGAAATTACATAACCACACTGTACCACATGATTATTTTAAAACATATGATAAAATTACATAACCACTCTGTACCACATGATTATTTTGTATCATATGATAAAATTACATAACCCCACTGTACCACATGATTATTTTGTATCATATGATAAAATTACATAACCACACTGTACCACATGATTATTTTGAATCATATGATAAAATAACATAACCACACTGTACCACATGATTATTTTGTATCATATGATAAAATTACATAACCACACTGTACCACATGATTATTTTGTATCATATGATAAAATTACATAACCACACTGTACCACATGATTATTTTGTATCATATGATAAAATTACATAACCACACTGTACCACATGATTATTTTGTATCATATGATAAAATTACATAACCACACTGTACCACATGATTATTTTGTATCATATGATAAAATAACATAACCACACTGTACCACATGATTATTTTGAATCATATGATAAAATAACATAACCACACTGTACCACATGATTATTTTGAATCATATGATACTAGAAATGTGTCATCATGCCACGGATGCCCCCGCATGCAGCCAAAATTTCAGATGCTGCATTAATTATTTTTTTCATTTTAAGTTCAAAGCCCTTAAAACTTTTCAATGTTAACACAAACCATTTTCATACAATGTTCAAGGCACTGAAATTATTCAGTCTTAACCTTTTAAAAATAGCATATTGCATATTTGTAGCCAAAATAATGGCTAAAAGTATGAGTGCTGAAACTGAAAGTTCAAAATTTTTCCAACATTCAGGAAAGATAAGTTTGTCTAAAATCATTGAACCACGACCAAATTCAAACTTAAACTGCTTATTCCTAAGATGTATCTATATTATTTTCAAAGTGAAAGGGACATAACTCTGCCAAAAAATCATCAAACCATGACCAAATTCCAACTTGACCTGCCCATTCCTTTGACATATCCATATGTCAAATTTAAGTTGAATATGTAACTCTGTTGGGTAGATAATGAACAGAAACTGTAAATTTCATATTATTTTTAAAGTGAAAGGGGCATTACTCTGCCAAAAATCATTAAACCATGACCAAATTCGAACTTGGCCTGGGCATTCCAAAAATGTATCCATATGTCAAATTTGAGTTGAATGTGTTGTACCATTGGGGAGATAATAAACGGAAACTGAAAATTACATATTACTTTCAAAGTGAAAGGGGCATAACTCTGCTAAAAATCATTGAACCACGACCATATATGAACTTGACCTGCGCATTCCTTTGACGCATCCATATGTCAAGTTTGAGTTGAATGTGTTGTAGCTTTGGGGAGATAATGAACAGAAACTGAAAATTTCATATTATTTTCAAAGTAAAAGGGGCATAAATCTGCCAAAAATCATCGAACCATGACCAAATTCGAACTTGACCTGTATTTTCTCATGACATATCCATATGTCAAGTTTGAGTTGAATGTGTTGTAGCTTTGGGGAGATAATGAACAGAAACTGAAAATTTCATATTATTTTCAAAGTAAAAGGGGCATAAATCTGCCAAAAATCATCGAACCATGACCAAATTCGAACTTGACCTGTATTTTCTCATGACATATCCATATGTCAAGTTTGAGTTGAATGTGTTGTACCGTTGGGGAGATAATGAACGGAAACTGAAAATTTCATATTATTTTCAAAGTAAAAGGGGCATAAATCTGCCAAAAATCATCGAACCATGACCAAATTCGAACTTGACCTGTATTTTCTCATGACATATCCATATGTCGAGTTTGAGTTGAATGTGTTGTACCGTTGGGGACATAATGAACGGAAACTGAAAATTTCATATTATTTTCAAAGTAAAAGGGGCATAAATCTGCCAAAAATCATCGAACCATGACCAAATTCGAACTTGACCTGTATTTTCTCATGACATATCCATATATCAAGTTTGGGTTGAATGTGTTGTACCGTTGGGGAGATAATGAACAGAAACTGAAAATTTCATATTATTTTCAAAGTAAAAGGGGCATAACTCTGCCAAAAATCATCGAACCATGATCAAATTGAACTTGACCTGTATTTTCTCATGACATATCCATATGTCAAGTTTGAGTTGAATGTGTTGTACCGTTGGGGAGATAATGAACGGAAACTGAAAATTTCATATTATTTTCAAAGTAAAAGGGGCATAACTCTGCCAAAAATCATCGAACCATGACCAAATTCGAACTTGACCTGTATTTTCTCATGACATATCCATATGTCAAATTTGAGTTGAATGTGTGCAACTGTTCTTAAGATAATGAACGGAAACTGATGATGACGGAATGACAGAATGACGGAAGGACGGAAGGATGGAAGGACGGAAGGACGGAATGACGGAACAGGGTAACACTATATGCCCCGGCCATTACATGGCGGGGGCATAAAAATAACATAACCACACTGTACCACATGATTATTTTGTATCATATGATAAAATTACATAACCACACTGTACCACATGATTATTTTGTATCATATGATAAAATTACATAACCACACTGTACCACATGATTATTTTGTATCATATGATAAAATAACATAACCACTCTTTATCACATAAACCGCGGCGCAGGAGTGTAATAAAGCCATTTAATAAAAACAATATTACACTAGTGTAATAACACTTTGACGTGACGTCATTTGCGCTATATAGAAACATAGCGTTAAAGCGTGCTAATGTTAGCGTTTCACTATGGGTGCGTCATTAAACAAATACTCATTTTAACAGTTTACTGTTCTTATTTTATATATGTGATAAATAGAATATCACATTCGTGTAGATTCAATACTAAATTTATTAAACTCGTTGAATAAAACAATATTATGCTCGCCAGAGGCTCGCATAATATGATTTTATTCAACTCGTTTAATAAATTTAGTATTAAACTACACTCATTCAATATCCTCTATGTACCACATGATTATTTTGTATCATATGATAAAATTACATAACCACACTGTACCACATGATTATTTTGTATCATATGATAAAATTACATAACCACACTGTACCACATGATTATTTTGTATCATATGATAAAATTACATAACCACATTGTATCACATGATTATTTTTATATCATATGATAAAATTACATAACCACATTGTATCACATGATTATTTTGTATCATATGATAAAATTACATAACCACACTGTACCACATGATTATTTTGTATCATATGATAAAATTACATAACATGATTATTCTGTACCATATAATATCACAAAACCACACCGTGCGACATGACTATTATCTAATATGCTTGTATGAGTTTTATAATGTTACAGGATGCGGCACATAACTTAAAGTTAAGTAAACATATTTAGTTCACCTATTCAAAGAATACAGATAGCTATTGTAAGTGTTGTTGTCACTGTCACACTTTGGTGTTTTCAGTTTTGATATGAAAGTTGGTATCTCAAAAATTACTTAAAGGAATGGGTTTTAACTTCACACACTTGTTCTTTGTGATTATCTAAGATGGACATAGGGCTCTGTAACTGTGAGTTACCTTTGTCAAGCACTGAGATTACTGGAGCATGCTGTCTTATCTTATACTTCTGATAAATTTTTTGAATAAAAACCAGAAAACACTTTACCCTGCAATATACTTCCCTATCACTAGATAATTATACTTCACAGCAAAAAGCAAACTAAGTACTCACAAAACATAAGCTGGAATTTTTTTTTTTAAATGACTTATAATGACATTTCTTACATCCCTAGACGCAAATAATAAAGGCAGTTTTAGAGTTTTCTTTATATATTTACCAAATAATAAGTAAGTTTTACACCAACTTTTCCACTGATGATGTAAATTAAGGTATCATATAGGACAATGTAAAAGGTTCTTTATGTACTGTAGCCGGAAATATCTCATAAACATTAGTAAACAAGGCATAAATGAGTTCCACTGATGTGTTTTTCATTATTTCCGGAACTAATGGAATAGAATATAATGTCCTACTAGACAGCCACATTGTCTGAGATAAACCACTGCATATAACAGCAAATAACAAGAGCTGTCCAAGAAGCTGTATGCTCCACTTTTCTAAGTGCTGTATAGTATGACTGTCAGTTTAGTTGCATCAGTTTTCAACAGTTAGATTACTTGGACTTAAATATGTGCCCAGGAAGTATGACAAAGCTTCTGTTAAAGTTTGGTCAAAATTCCATGAGAAATGTAGGAGGAGCTGTGTACAGTCCACTAGACATCTGCCTGTCTACTATACCCCAATCTAATAATGAAATGTTTCCTTCCTAGTTAATAAAACCAGGTTGATCTGAGATATAAAATCCTATTAATCTAGATATAAACATCAAAACTTAGAAATGACGAGGTTTAATTGGAGAGCTACAGGAAACTTACCTTAGATTGTGAAGCTAGCATTTCTACTTTCAGTGTTGTATTACTCCATGTATAGTACTTAGTTACTTCTTGTGTAACTAGTGGGCTCTTTATTTCATTCCAAGCAAAGTAAACCTAAGAAAAACAAATAGAATTTATAAGTTTATGGTTAAAATATGGAAACAGGTTTTGGTTTAAAGTATGTTTATCACACATAAGTATGTTTTTCAGATTACATATGTAACATGTTCACAAAGTTGACATGTGAGATTATCATAATTATATAGTTTATTTTATTTGAATCTGTCATTTCTAAAATATTACAATTGAATCAATCTTTATTTTTAAAATATGACAATGAAAAGTTTCATTAAAATGTTTGTTGCAGTTTTATAGATATGGCTATTGTAAGTATAAGTAATGCCATCCCTTAAGCCCCATTTCTACCGTCCCGGTAATGTCCACGGAATCACTATGGTTTCTTAAGCCTGAACCAGGGTGTTCCGTGGGTTTTTTCTGAAAAATCAAATTGCGTTTACACATCCCCCACAGAGCCCAGGTGTATTCCCAGTTAAGTACCCGATATAGCACGGGATATATACGAGAAGTGCCGATTCTAACCCAGTGTAATTACGGTAGATCACAGTGGAGACCAAACTAGACACGGCTTCATCGCGGTCCATCCTGACCATCGCGGATTTCCCTACTGTAATGATGCTGTCCCGGTGACACCTTGGTAATGTGCCTGTGTTTCCTGGTTCAAGTTTATGAGAATAAAACTGCTTGACAACGTTGACGTCAGTCATTTGGCAAAAGGACAGCAGAAATGTCACCCAAAGTATAAAGAAGAAAGTTGGAAAAACTCTGCCTACACTGCCTACAGAGGTTGAGGTACCTTTGGAAACGATTTCCCCAGATAGCAAGAAAGGGTGGAATCAGCCGGACAGTAAGGGAAGCTCGCCTCAGAGGAAAAAAGCAGAGAAAGGCCCTTCTTCCTCTTCACTTCACAAAATGATCCAAAGTAGCACTTCATATATATATTTGTTCTTTAAATTGCCTGTTATCGGCATTAAGTCCTGACGCCACCTGTCGTTGTTGTATATCCGGGACTGGGCGGCAATATCCGGGACATTATCAGGTCCAACTGGAGCATTGTGGCCAATAACCACAATGTACCCTGGCTCTGGCTCTACCGTAGCTTTGCCTGTTTTTACCATGGTGACATTGTGTCATTACTGGGGCTTTGCCGTGTGGACATTAATTAACACACAACACAGTTTACTACAGTTTGTCACGGTATGGATGCGGTATAGATACGGTAGTTTCCTGGCGATTCCCGGTGCCAAGCCGATAGAACACGGTTCGGGCTTCATTCCAGTGAGTGCCGGTGAGCCCGGGATGTATTAAACATTTTAATTCAACCTTGGTGATCTCCCGGTTTGTCCAGGTTCACCAAGGTTTGTTTCAGTATATCACAGAATCACTACAGGCCTACGCCAGTTTACCTTCAGAAATAAATTTCAGCAAACTTCTGAACAAAACAGCCTTAAATAGGCAGTTGATAATTCAAACATTAACAAATGTTAAACTTACTTGAACTTTATTGCTATATAAGTTTAAGTCTGATGTGTTCATTCTAACAGTGACAGTCATAGGGTTACTACTGACAGTCATCTTTGAAAAATCTTTGTCATCTATAGCTTTGTAGTATAATGTATAACCTTCAACATCCTTCAACATTCCACCTAGAGGGTTTGTCAATGCTACCTGAAATTTTAGAAATATCTCTAAAGATTCAACATTGATAATTACTATATAACTTTATACAATCACTGACAAAGACGTTTTGATAAATATCTTAACTGCAAAATAACTATACACAGTCACTGATATAATAATATAAATATTTATTACATGCTTTTCGGTGGTTTATAGAAATATATCAGTGATATAAAAAGTGGTAATTTCACTGTTTGAAACAATGAAATTACCACATTGATAATTTCACTGTTTTGAATTTAAGCCCCTTACGTTGTTTCAGTGAAATACCAGCGTGCACAGAACTGGGTACCAACTTAATGACGTGACGTCGTAAATGACGTCACGTTGTATTATTATTTGGCGCGCTTTTCATTCAGTATTAGGTTTAATGTCTTTTTAAAACGTTTCTTTGCATATAATAAAAAGAAAATTTGTTTAGTTTAGTGTAAGATCGAAATTTATTACGTGCTTTTCGGTGGTTTATAGAAATATATCAGTGATATAAAACTGGTAATTTCACTGTTTGAAACAGTGAAATTACCATTTTGATAATCTCACTGTTTTGAATTTAAGCCCCTTACGTTGTTTCAGTGAAATACCAGCGTGCACAGTACTGGGTACCAACTTAATGACGTGACGTCGTAAATGACGTCACGTTGTATTATTATTTGGCGCGCTTTTCATTCAGTATTAGGTTTAATGTCTTTTTAAAACGTTTCTTTGCATATAATAAAAAGAAAATTTGTTTAGTTTAGTGTAAGATCGAAATATATTTCACCTTGTGAACACCAAAAGTTCATATTTCACTCGTGGCTGCGCCACTCGTGAAATATACCTTTTGGTGCTCACTCGGTGAAATATATTCCGATCTTACACTGAACTAAACAAATATCCTCTATATATTTCACCTTGTGAACACCAAAAGTTCATATTTCACTCGTGGCTGCGCCACTCGTGAAATATACCTTTTGGTGCTCACTCGGTGAAATATATTCCGATCTTACACTGAACTAAACAAATATCCTCTATATATATATATATATATATATTTTTTTTTTTTTTTTAGGGAAGGTAGCCAAGTAGATTTACCAACGTTCAGTCCAAACCACTTGCCCCTCATCCGGTATCACAATGTTAGAACAATAACGAATTTGTAGCTGTGACACATAAATACCGATGTATTGAGTAAATGACACAAGCCAACAAATTAATTTAAAAAGCATGCATTTCCTATCAAATGGTAATTTGTTTACTGAAACAGCAGATCAATGGCGTTGGATTAACTAAGGACAACAACTAAAACTGGAAGCTTTTACTACAACTTTATAATGGCTAATTGTAGAAATTTATATCTTTCTTTCAAAAGTTTTCAGTTACTTTTAATCATAATTAGAAATATTTTACAAACTATTTTATTACCCTTCCAGATTTTTTCCGCCTTTTTGATTGGATATTGATCACCCGAAAGATATTGATATAACCGAGCCAGACGGGTAATATACACATTAAATTTCCCCGTTGGGTACCCAACGTTGTAAACAACATGCGCTGAGGTGATGCGCGTACGGTTCGATTTTACGCGGTGTAAATTCCGATTTACAAGCACTTTTTAACTGTCAAATGATAAATATTTACCAAAGTAGAGTAATGATACAAATTCCCATCAGTATTGAAAACAAATATGACCTTGTGAAAGCTTGATATTAATTACAAAAAAGTGCTTTCAATAGACTACTCCTTTTCTCTTGTTTACATTCGTTAGGTACGGGAAAAATACGTCATGTATTTATGTGACGTCATGTTGTGATGAAGAGGTACCTTAAAGGGAATCTTATTTCGACGTTTCATTTGAAACAGCAATGATTTTTTTAAAAATCGTCTAAACTCGGCAGGGGAAGGGTAATAAAATTATTATTTTGGTTTTGGAGTGATATATGTGGATATATTACCTGCCAAGATAAAATATCACCCGAGCCGTTAGGCGAGGGTGATATAAAATCTTAGCAGGTAATATATCCACATATATCACTCCAAAACCAAAATAACATATAATATGTTAACATTATTACATTGATTTAGAAAACAAATTTGTAGTAAAATGCAGGGTTGAGACCATCAAACTCAATAAGAGCTTGATAATGAAGTTACAGTATACAAATATGTTATAAAGTCAGTAGTTTGCTTTATTTCTTTACTAACCGGGAATGTGTACTGTGGATTTCCTTTAAAGAGAAGTGGCATAGGACCAAGTTTTGCGGTGAAATCTGTTGGGTAAATGTTAACAGAGACTTCAACACTCTGTACATCATTAGAGTTGGCTTCTATAACTTCTCCTTGTAAAACCACTGTTGTTCCACTAGAAACATAATCTGTAATAATATTCATACTAATATGATATCATTAACAATAGTACAATAGTACTAAACTAAACAAAAGAACTGTAAAAACACTGTATTTAAAATTACATGTACAGTAAAAATCCTCTATTTAGACCACTGACTGGACAGGACCCAAGAGGTCTTAATTGCAGGGTGGTCTCATTAGTGGATATTATTATCAAGACATGTTTATATTTTATAAACTATTTTGGTCTTATTCATGAACATGTTTATTATAACAAGAACTGACATCGGAAACAGACAAATAAACCCAAAGCAGGGCCCAGTAGATGTTTCATAACCTTGACCTCCATCAAAGGCATGATTATTATAAATAGAGTGTTTCAAGAATATAAAAACATTAACAAACACTTTCTCATATTCTCAGTGAACACAATTATTTCATAAAGCCTCTGTGAATGAAATGACAAAAATATGACTAGACACAGCCATCAATGTATAATTTTGACATGTACATTGTATATCTATCTTCTTTTCAACTGTCAAGCTGGCCTTCGAATGTGGCAAGTTTTCCTTATGCGCCACAAAATTGTGAATAGTTATTTCAAAATCAACAGAGTTGATGACTGGATATCTGTACATTTATGAAACTATAAACCTTACAAGAGCTGTCATGCAAGTGATGAATGCCCCCAAAAAGGTTTCTTAAGGTATTATGAAAAGAAAAGAGAATAGAGAGTACCTATAATCTCTAATTGTGTTAGGGTGAACCTTCAGAATATAAGTGTGACCTTAACCTTTGAAAAGGGATGTGATTCTTGGACGCGACACAACATTGTCATGTGATAGACATTTGTGCATAGTTATTTCAAAATCCTTCAATGCAGGACAAAGTTACACTCTGGACATGATTGTTGTGTAAGTGGGGACAGACAGACGGACATGAGCCTTAACCTCGAATGCTAGTGTATGCTAGTGTATGTCTAGCATTTTTTATTGTATTCAAGCACAGGAAATAATATGCCCATGAATCCAATCTTTTAATTGAAGGCACCCACTTTTAAATACATTTCCATAACAGTAGTTCATATACACTCTAAGAGGGGTGGGACGTCATGCATGACTTAAAATTGTTTAACTTTGTAAATCTACTTTTGTCATGTTAAACATGTTACTCTGTAAACGTACTCATGTAGTTCTACAACTGGAAACACGTTTTCTTAAACTCTATTTTCTGTATTCGAGTTTTACATTTCATTTGTATATTTCAGTACAATGTGTGCAAACTAGCATAATTTTATGTATTGTATGCAATGGAAGATACCAACTTGTAAATTTGTTGTTGTTTTCCATGTTAGATAAGTTGCTACGATCTATATGTAAACTTGTTATATAAAGGCGGGAACCTTCAATGAAAATATTGGATTAAGAGGCATATTATGTGCTATGCATGGATACAATAAATATTGTAGGTATACAAGTTTGCATTTTTAAAAGTAATATTTAAAAAGAACGCTTTACATGTCTGATATTTTGGCAACAAACTCCCTCCATAGTGAACAAAATTTTTCTATTTTTAGCTTCTGTGACCTAGTTCTTGACCGAAGATGACCCATTTTCGAATTTAACCTAGAAATCATCAAAAAAACCTTTCTGATCAATTTCCAAGATATTTGGATCAAAACTGCAGCCACTAGAGTGTTAACAAGATTTTTCTCTTTTTAGCTCCTGTGACCTAGTTTTTGACCCGAGATGACCCATATCCAAACTTGGCCTGTATCTCATTGAGACAAACAAACTGACAAAGTTTGATTATGATCCAATCAAAACAGTGACTGCTAGAGTGTTAGCAACCCAAATGTTGATGAGGAACGACGCACAACTGTACATAGCCCCATCACTATAGTACCTCACCTTGACCCTTTCATGGTCAGGTGAGCTAAAAATCATAACAATTAAGCCAAAATTCAATAATTTGACATTCAAAGTCAAGGTCATACATGAAGAAATGTCAATTTGAGTTTGAAATTAGTGAAAGTCCTGACCTAAATATGTTGTGTCAAAATATGAATTTAATCCATTTGTAAATAACAAAGTTATAACTTAAGTTATTGTCTGGAAACCATGAACTAGACAGACTAAATGACCGAAAAGCTGACTCCTATATATCTTGGTTTGTGGGGGTATAATAAAAATTGGGACTGAAACTGGTGGTCTTAATAGTGGATAAATAAGGCAGCTGTCTTAATTGTGGATCATTTTACCATTGCAAAACAATAATATACTGATTGTATGAAAGATTTAAAGAAATAGAGAATATAATCATTACCAACCTCCAAACCATGGTATGGGGAATTTTTTCTCATCCACTTTCACAGTAAATTCTGCTCTTCCATCAAACTGGAAAAAAAAAAAAATTGCAACAGTTTCAACTTTTTCATACTTTGTTAAAAAAACATTAGATATTTGTTGAATACAAAATTAAATGCCATTCTATGACAGAATCTAAATCAAAATACTGCCAGTACAGATCCAGTATCTATCTTTTACTTTGTGGTAAATTTGCAACATCTTGAAATGTAATTATATCATTTTATAAGTCTTGGCTCTTTCTAGAAATTAATGGGCATAATGGCCCTTATATTGCTCACCTGATTATTGAGGCTCTTAATAAATATTGTTGGCAAAGAATGAAAGGCAGATAAAATGTCATTTACTTAAAATGATCTCATAAAATTCACAATATTATGTGCACCCGACAAATAGTGCAAATGTTAAAAAGTATTTCCATATATGCTTTTTTATGTACATGACCTTTTTTACCTCAGGTGGCCCATATTCAAACCTGAACTAGAAATCATACAAACAACCTTTCTAACCAATTTTCCAGGACATTCAGGCTAAAAATGTAACCTCTAGAGTGGTAACAAAGTTTTTCCATTTTTGGTCTGTGTGAATTAGATTTTGACGATGGATGGACCCATGATCAAAGCTGAGCTAGAGTTTTTTCATATTTGGAAATCTATGGCCCCCAATGGTGTGGACAATTTTGACGCTAGAGGCAAACTTTGAACAACTTTATAAGAGGACATATAGATGAAATGTCAAAGCTCTAAGCCTTGTATCTTCAGAAAAGAAGATTTTTTAAGTTCTACTATATATACATGATAAAAATCAGTTACATCCAGGGCAGGACCAATTTTGACAACAGGACTATAATTTGAACAATTTTGGTAGAGGTCAAAGTGCCAAAAATCTAACTTCTAGCTTTTGTCAATTCAGAGAAGGTGAATTTTTGAATTTTTACGATATACATATAAGGAAAATAAATGACCACTTGGGCACGGCCAACTTGACTCCAGGGCTATAATTTGAACAATTTCATTAGATGAAGACACAAAATATGCAAGCTTTATTTAATTTTACCCATGAAATATGGTGTGATATCAGACAAATATATTTCATATTTTTTAAAAATAAATATGAAAGTGGGCGGAGTGGAAACTCATATTTATTTTAAGGGACTTCTTTCGCCATTTTGTTTGAAAAATCTGAGAAATACAAAACAATTTTTTGTTGAATTTTGTTTTGAAAACTATCTAGAATGATAAATCAAAGGGCTGCAGCTCTATGGTATTTTCTGATCTTTGCAATCTAAATATGTATGTACTTTCCTGTATAAGTTTATTTTTATATACTATAATTCATTTTACGCAGCGACAGCGTTTTGATTTTCTTCTATAACAGTTTGAGATTGATACATATGGAATTTTGCATGAAAAAAAAAAAAAAAAAATAGAATTGCCTCGACTAGGATTTGAACCATAGGCCTCTCACACCCTCAACGAGACCGCTTACCTCTGCACCACGGCGAAGTAATACATATGTACCTTGAATAAAAACGAATACATTATGTTATTCTAAATTGAGAATTTCCATTTCGTGTTTGCAATCCTTATCAATTTCGAGGTATTTTGTTCACGATAAACCTGTTGTTTAACACTGATGAAAATAATTTAGCGAAAATCTTCTCGCCAAAACAGTCCGACATGTATATATTCCACTACTCGACAGTCAGATTTATTTGTGTACTACGCTCTGGAGTATTCGGTAATCGACATATCTAAAAATAGCATTTTCATTGATCATGATAATCCGAAGCTTTACGGAAATAGCCGAACATTTTTCATTGGGTAAAAAAGATATGCATCCGCGAAATTTGTGATTGTAACCTCATATTTCTATTGACTAATCTAAACTTTTAATGCACTGTAATTCGTTAAATGCCTACATTAAAAATTATTCTTTCTTTTAAATTGCTGGTTTTAAGCAGTTTTGAGTGCGAACTACTTTGCGTTGTTAGGACTGTTAGGAAATTTTGTGTTAGACCGCGGATGTTAGCTATGTATTTACTGATCTTACGATCAGAAAATACAAAAATGGTCTAACTAAGAAAATAAATCCGAACACCAGGCTGTCGACCAGGTCTTATCCAAAATAAAGGAGGAATATAGGAATATTTTAGCAGGAAATATAGGAGTTTTTGGACCATTTTGAGGCAAAAAATAGGAGTTTTCAACTTAAATTGTTTACATTACTAATGCTTATATAAATGTAAATTATTCTTACCTTTACACATACTGTTTCTACAATAAAATGTCTACTAGGGTTTCTTAATCGGACAAAAATCATAATTGATCATCGAAAATAATCGAACAACCCTTTTCAATCAATCATCGATTATATAATTGAAACATTTACAATAACAATGTACATATCATACTTTAATATTTATAAGAATTCCATTAATATTCTATATTTTGTGTAACTACCACTTAATTAACTGAAATAAACTAGTTACTCATGCTATGTTCATCCTTGAGTAAAATATTTAAATCAAATAAATTCATTACATCTATGAAATTATTATGTCTCAATTCGAATAAAGGAATGAATAAACTATGTATGGGAACAAGAGAAGTTGGTCATTTCTTAACGAAACTGCCAGTTTTTTTTAATGACACTATATATTGATATTGTAACCATCTTTAGTTTGTAGAATAATTTTATACACAAAATATCTTCTTTGTTTGAAGTCAAAACATGTTTATTTCATATTTACAAATAGACTGTGAAGCAATTTTCTAATGTCAAATTGGAGCATAGTATGTCTTTAAACTAGAATGCCTCACTGTCAGTTATTAACCTCATGGTCACCAGTATGCTTTCCATTCATTTTAATGAAAATTATTAGGTCAATCAAAGCTGGCTTTAATTTAAAGTGTTGTTATAATACAGTGAGTCACTTAAGTAACAGCAAGAAGATAAATTACCAATAATTGATTATTGAACTTTGTATTCGATCATCGCTGATCGGTCCTATAAACGATAAATTATCGATTATACTCGATCATCGTTTAATCCCTAATGTCTACCATATAAGTGAAGGAAACCATTAGCTTTAAACCACAGCATCAGCATCCCGGCAGAAAGTTACAGCAATGCATGACCATCATCTGAATGGTCACCTGAAATAAAGTTGACATACTGATGCACTGCTTTTCATGGTGACCATGCAGATGGCTATGAGGAGCACAGCAGCCTTGAGCATAGTAATGTGATGCTGATGCAGGCATATACATTCTCTTACCTGTAAAATACAAAAGGCCAAAAGCAAAACCAAAATTTAAATCTCTTTGAATTCATCGGCAATATATTTTTTAAAAAATATAGGAAAAATATTCAAAATATAGGAGAATATAGGAAAAATAGGAGGTTTTTTTTAAATATAGGATTCTGACCCAAAATATAGGAGTTTTATAGGAATATAGGAATTGGTTGACAGCCTGGAACACCAATACCTTTAATTCAGTTATTAACACTGTATAGACGTTTAAAGAGTTGTTTACGTGACGTCACAATGTAGCGCCAAATATCGCGTGCAAAACAAGACGCAATTATATATTACTGCGCGCTGTACAGTAGCAGTTGCGTAGCAAGCAATGGGGTTTGTTATCATTTTTCTTTGATAATGAAATTAAATAAAAAGGTTATTTTTTCGTTTTTCATGAAATATGGTATGAATTTTCACTCAACATGATAAAATGCCACATATTTTCACTTGCTGTCCCAGCTCGTGAAAATATGTGGCATTTTATCATGTTTCGTGAAAATATATTCCATATTTCACTCAAACGAAATATCCTCTTACTATTCTGCCATGTTCATAGAAAATATCACATAAGTGTTGGTACAAAACAGATACTCACAGCATCAATACTCCACGCAACGTCTTCATCATCATTAAATCTGAAGGGACCGGTTAACTTAATTTGTGCTCTACCCTGAACATTCTTACCATAGGAATATCTAAAAAATATACCAAGTTTGATAAATTATATAATGTTTAGTTTAATCACCTAACAGATAGAATTTCAGCTAGATGGGAATGATAGCTTTAAGATAATAAAGACAAGAAATGTCGAACAACACATATGCCCCCCTTTCTAGCCCTTGACTCACATTATTGGTAATTTTGTTAGAGAAACTTGCGATAAATGGGTACATTGAAGTATTCAATTAAGGAAAAAAGAAAAATAATGAAGACTTTGCAATGAATAGTTTTCAAGATAATGAGACATTTAAGGCCCCTGTGACCTGACCTTTGACCTAGTGACCACAAAATCTAAAGGGGTCACTTACTAGTTATGACCAATCTATATGTGAAAGATGAAGACTTTGTGATCAATACTTTTCAAGATAATCAGCAGAAACCATTCTGACATTTAAGGCCCCTGTGACCTTGACCTTTGACCTAGTGACCCAAAATTCAATGGGGGTCATCTACTAGTTATAACCGATCAATATGTGAAATATGAAGACTTTGGGATGCATAGTTTTCAAGATAATCAGTGGAAACCATTCTGACATTAAAGGCCCCTGTGACCTTGACCTTTGACCTAGTGACCCCAAAATCAATAGGGGTCATCTACTGGTTGTGACCAATCACTATGTGAAATATGAAGACTTTGTGATGAACACTTTTCAAGATAATCAGCAGAAACCATTTTGACATTTAAGGCCCCTGTGACCTTGACCTTTGACCTAGTGACCCCAAAATCAATAGAGGTCATCTACTAGTAATGATCAATCACTATGTGAAATATGAAGACTTTGTGATGAATTCTTTTCAAGATAATCAGCAGAAACCATTTTAACAATTAAGGCCCCTGTGACCTTGACCTTTGACCTTGTAACCCCCCAAATCAATAGGGGTCATCTACTAGTTATGACAAATCACTTTGTGAAGTATGACGAGTCTGTGATGAATACTTTACTTGATAATCAGCAGAAACCATTTTAACATTTAAGGCCCCTGTGACCTTGACCTTTGACCTAGTGACCCCAAAATCAAAAGGGGTCATCTACTAGTTATGATCAATCACTATGTGAAGTATGACAACTTTGTGATGAATACTTTTCAAGATAATCAGCGGAAACCATTTTGACATTTAAGGCCCCTGTGACCTTGACCTTTGACCTAGTAACCCCAAAATCAATAGGGGTCATCTACTAGTTATGACCAATCACTATGTGAAATATGAAGACTTTGTGATTAATAGTTTTCAAGATAATCAGCGGAAACCATGTGGTCGGACAGACCGACCAACCGACAGACCGACCGACAGACCAACACTAGCAAAACAATAAACCCCCTCTTCTTCGAAGGGGGGCATAAAAATACTACCTTTTTTACAGGAAGAGTTAGAAAGAACTACTATAATGATTGCTGAAGAGAGGTATATGAGAGAAATTTTCACAGAATGCTAAATATAAGCACCAGTAGGACAGTTGAAGTGGAATGTAACTAACAGAAGATAATAAACCATCTGAATAGGTCAAAATGAGTAGTGTTCTCTTTTATATGTAATTTTTAAGGCCATTCAAAGTGGCAATGACAGCTATGGCAGCTAATGAACATAAAATTTAACAAATAACAAAACACAATTAATGCCCCATGGTCAGATTCTTGTCAGTAACAATTTAAAAAAAAAAAGTTTACCCATTCACTCAATTATTGACAGAAAATTTATACAGTTATATAACTTGACAAGGTCATGACGTTTTTGTTATTGTGAAAAATATAAGTTGGCATGTCATTGCTTTGTGATGAAGTTGAAAAAAATTCAACTTACTGTTAAAAATTTATCAAATATATATAAATGCAAGACCTTGGCCTTGAACCCAGTGACCCCCCCCCCCCACTCCACCAAAACTTAATGGATCACCTGAAGTATTTTCCTTCTAAATAGGAGACATTGGTAAACATAAATACAAAGACTGTATAAGAAAGTGTAAAACATCTATTGTTAGCAAAAATGATGTTGACCTTGTGACTCCCAACACTGGACCATCCAAGGTATGCTCCAAATATGAATAAGTTAAAATCCTTCAATGCAAAAAAGTCACAGTCTGGACACAAATGTGTACCTTTAAACTCTTCTTGTGAGAATGAGTACTAAGACCTTGACATTGGAGGTAGGGACATGGTGAAATGTGAAAATTCAAACTATAAGTGTGATCTTGACCATGGAGGTAGGGATATGGGTCTTAAATGTGGCACATCCTCATGATGTAGACATAAAAATCCATCAAAGGATATCTAAATATATAACAATCCATCTAAGGACATCTAAATAACAATCCATCTAAGTACATCTAAATAACAATCCATCTAAGAACATCTAAATAACAATCCATCTAAGAACATCTAAATAACAATCCATCTTAGGATATCTAAATAACAATCCATCTAAGTACATCTGAATAACAATCAATCTTAGGATATCTAAATAACAATCAATCTAAGTACATCTAAATAACAATCAATCTTAGGATATCTAAATAACAATCAATCTAAGAACATCTAAATAACAATCCATCTAAGAACATTTCAATAACAAGTTTGAATTATCTTTTGTTTTTTCAATTTTTTTTATAGCTATTGGCTACTGGAACAGGTGGAACTTTAATGCTTTTAATAGTATCAGGGAAAGTCTGATGGTAAAATCGGGAAACGGACAAAAGCCCTCCCGGACAAAAGCCCTCCTGTCAAAAAATAAGAGCCACTGCCGACCGGGGGCAACACTCGACTTTTTACTTTTTCTAAAAGCAAACAAAGAAATGTTTGAACAAACCATAATGTTTCCTTTTTATAAATTTAATCGGTCTGTCTTGTCACATTAGTTTTGTCAAAGTATGAATCCTTTCCATATATATCGGCATGTCTATTTCAGAAGAAAAAATAAACAAAAAAAAAATATATAAATTATTTTCACAAGAGGGCTTTTGTCCGCCAAGTCATTTTTAAGGGAGAGCTTTTGTCCACCTTGTCATTTTCAAGGGAGGGTTTTTGTCGGCCTTGTCACTTTTTTACGGGAGGCTTTTGTCCGGGAGAATTTTGTCCTACACTCCGTAAAATCCCCAATATGATTATGATACTAATCTCCAAAATGGATATATTCTCCACAATCATGATAACTGCCATAATAATTGCCAAGAACAGGGAAAGATAGAGGGTAAAAATATGGCTAATAACCCCTGCACTTCACCTGGGTGAAGTAAATGGGGTGCAATTGACTGCACAAGTGTAGCCAATCTACTGAGTTACAGCCATTCTGTTAAAACCAAAAACAAACAAGAAATGTAACTGAGTAACCAATTTCCTCCTCCTTCAAAGGAAGTTTTACATGAAGCACAAAATTGTGCAATTTCAAAAGATTGAGGAATCGATCTGGACTTTCAGTGCAAAATTTTGATCAATGCTAGATTTGCACATGCCAGTAACAATAAATTCATTAAAGAAATATTATAAAATAACTGCTGTTGATGTGTCAACAGAAATACATTTGTATACCTGTTATCACTATTTCAAAGCCACAAAATGTGACAAATACAAAATCAATACAGGATATGGTCTGTTGTAGGGTAATACAGGATTATGGTCTCTTACAGGGTATATTTTATGTCCAGTCATCCGTCAAAGTATGTGGGCAATTCACCAGTGACATTTTATTTGCATGGGCCTGACTTGGCATGATACCCTATAACAGGCTTTTTTAGGCCTTGACCTCTTGAGGTAGAAGTAAGGTGTTGTGCATGGCATGTTGTCTTATTTATGATAACATTTGTGCCAAGTTATTTTAAAATCTCTTGATTGATGAAAAAGTTATACACCAAATAAAAATACCCTAGAACAGACCATGTTAAGCTTTGGCACTCAAATGTGACCTTGACATTGAAGGTAGGAATCTGGTTGTTGCACAAGACACATGGTCCCATTATTGTGAACATCTGTGCCAAGTAATTTCAAAATCCCTTAAACAATACAAAAAGTTTTGAACTGCACACAAAATATTCCCTATAAAAGACCATGTTAAGATTTGACATTTAAGTGTGGTCTTTGTTGTGCATGACACATTGTCTTAATATTGTCAACATTTATGCAAAGTATTTTCAAAATTCCTTGATGGAAGAGAAAGTTATGCACTGGAAACAAAATATCCCCTTTATCAGACTATGTTAATCTTTGACCTCCAACTGCAACCTTGACCTTTGAAGTAGGTGACTGGTGTTTGCACATAACACATTGTCTTATTATTTTGAACATTTGTGCCAAATAATTCAAAATTCCTGGATCTATGCTATGGACTGGACACAAAATATATCCAGTAACAGGCTATGTTAATCTTTGACCTCCAACTATGACCTTGACCTTGGGGAGGTGATTGGTTTTTTGTGCATGACACATCGTCTTATTATTGTGAACATTTGTGCCAAGTATTTTCAAACTCCCTTTATGGATAAGACAGTTATGGACCGGACACAACATAAACCCTCAAATAGACAATGTTGACCATTATTCACCAAATGTGACCTTGACCTTGGAGGTAGGGGTCCGGTTTTGGGCATGACACATTGTCTTATTATAACAAACATTTGTGCCAAGTTAATTCAAATTCCTTTGATAAATGACATTGTTATAGACTGGACATGAAAATGTGATGGACAGACAGATGGACAGACAGAGCCTAATTCTATATCCCCTTTTTTTTCTTCCAAAAGGCAGGGGAGAACAAAAGGTAAACCATACCAAAGATAAGGTTTAAACGTCAGGGGTGAAAACTCACAAAGATTTACTTTTAAATGTACAAGAAGTTTTCTCCCTTTAAAGCAAAATTTCAGGCCATCCTGACAATACATTAAAATTCCTAAAGTGTCAATTTTACCATATTCCCCTCTATAACCAGCTGGGCTTTATGAAAAACCTAAAACTACCGTCACATTTCTTCTTTCAATTTAATATATCTAATTTTTGACTTTGTTTTTCTACATCAAAACCGAATCTGTCATGTTTATAACTTGTATATAACTTGTATATAACTATAGCTCATGTTTTGGATTCCTGCATATTGATAATTGTAAACTTAACAGTTATTTTTATAATATAAAAGTGGTTGATTATTTTGATATTGCCATCTATTCATAAACAGAAGATATTGAATGAGTGTAAGTTCAATACTGAATTTATTGAACAAGTTGTTATATTATATGCCTCTGGTGAGCATAACATTATTTTATTCAACAAATTCAATAAATTCAGTATTGAACTTACACAAACATAATTTTCTATTTATCACGTACACAAAATAGAGTGTTTAAAGTGAAAAAGAATCATTTATGCAAAACGGTATTCAAAGCAACAAATATATATTAAACAAATGCTCATAATTCAGATTGGTTAGTTTGTATGGGCAGATAAAAAGGTTTAAGTTTGTATGGGCAGAAAATAAGGTTAGTATGTATGGGTAGATAATAAGGTTATATTGTATGGGCAGAAAATCAGGTTAGTATGTATAGGTAGAAAATAAGGTTAGTATGTATGGGCAGAAAATAAGGTTAGTATGTAAGGACAGAAAATAAAGTTAGTATGAATTGGCAGAAAATAAGGTCAGTTTATATGGGCAGAAAATAAGGTTAGTATGTATGGGCAGATAATAAGGTTAGTGTGTATTGGCAGAAAATAAGGTTAATATGTAAGGAATGATAATAAAGTTAGTATGAATTGGCAGAAAATTAGGTTAGTCTATATGGGCAGAAAATAAGGTTAGTATGCATGGACAGATTATAAAGTTAAGTTTGTATGAGCAGATAATGAGGATAGTATGTATGGGCAGAAAATAAGGTTAGTATGTACAAGAAGATAACAAGGTTTGTATGTACAAAAAGATAATAAGGTTAGTATGTATGGGTAGAAAATATGGGCAGATAATATGGAAAGCTTGTTTGGGAAGATAATAGTTAAGAGTCATTGTATGAGAGGAACCGGGTATCTTATTTTATATTTATTTATTTTTTTTTTTTGGTTGAGTTTAACATCGCACCAACAAAGTATAGGTCATATGGTAACTTTCCAGCTCTACTGGTGAAGGAAGACTTCCGGTGCCCTTCTGTGCATTATTTTAGGCAGGAGTAAGCAGGAACCTGATATCACTTGAACCTTGAAATAGGGTATATACATATACTGTGTTCTCTAAAACTAGAAATGTGCCCATAGGACACGGGTGCCCCAACCGGGCCACTGTTCTGTCAATCTTATGACTCTAGGTCAAATATTTTTTGAAAACTAAAAATCTTTTACTAAGTTAAGGGCAAGAACTTTACAAATACTGAATAAATCCACAAGCAAACCCCAAGGTGCATAAGTACACATGCTGACCAACATTCTTGTAAACTTTCAGGCCTACAAGTGAAATACTTTTTGAGCTATGCATGAACAAGTTGAAAATTGCAAATTTATACTACTGTAAGTCAAGGGCAATAACTCTTACAAAACTGAAAAAAAATCCACATGCAAAGTCCCAGGTTCATAGCTTCACAGTGAGGTGAATCATTATTCCTGTAATTTAGTGATGTTGATCATTATTCCTATAAAGTTGGTTGATTCTAACTGAAGCACTCAAGGAACAAATAACAACATAATGAAACGGTTTTTACTAAGTCAAGGAAAATAACTCTACAAACACTGGATAAATCCACAAGCAAAACCCCAGGTGCAAAACTAAATATGCTGAGCAACCTTCCCATAAGGTATAATGACTCTATGTCAATCCTTTTTGAGTTACATGCGACACAAATTGAAAATTGCCAAAAATTTCTAAGTCAAGGGCAATAACTCTAAAAATACTAAATAAATCCAGACGAAAATACCCAGGTGCACAACTACACATGCTGATCAACATTCCTGTAAGTTTCATGACTCTAGGTCAAATCCTTTTTTGAGTTACATGCGACAAAAATTGAAAATTGCAAAATTTTACTAAGTCAAAAGGATTCATATGAGTTATATTTAAAAGACTGATTTATGGGCTTTCAAATTGTAAATTTCATGCTGTGTAAATTCAATGGATCAGTAGCCTGATCTTATCTAGGTGATTGCACATTAGTGAATAGATCTATTTATTTATTGATGCACTTCTTTACTATAGAAATATATTTTATATAGCTTCCATTTACTTAAATCAATGTTGCATTCATGATCGAAGCATCCCTTAGTTCTTTTGTTCTAAACTTTACACAAACTGTTCATATAGACTGAAAACTAATTACATTAAACATGATCCACTGCAAAGCAAAGGCCCTAATTTTGTAAACAGATTGGAGGAAGAACATTGTTGTGAAGGTTTTTTTTAAGAAAACATTATTTTCTTGTACAAAATCTAATCAAAATTACATATCTGACCTTGACATTCAAGATCATTTACTGATCAAGGTCATACAAAATTCAATATTTCAGTTATTCAATATGTCAGAATTGTCAGTGTTGTTTTTTCCCTGGATATGGAAAAATTCTGTACATAAACAACAAATAAGATATGGCAATCTAAGCAAACACTTGACCATGACAGTCAATGTCACTTAAAGGTCAAGGTTAAACTTGAATAATTCAACATGTTGGTTTTGAAAAGTATAAATAAAATGATTAATTACATAACAAACTTATCATAATCAAGGCAAAACACATTAATTTAAGGGGGCGTCAGTGGCCGAGGGGTTAAGGTTGTTGACTTCAAACCACTTGCCCCTCACCGCTGTGGGTTCGAATTCTGACAGGGACTTTGGATTCTTACATGTGATGAAGCTATCCAAGTAGCTTACCAAACGTCGGTTATTCTACTCAGGTGCCTGTTCGGGCCTGAAATAATGCACATTATAGCATAAAATCGGCTATTTTTCCCTCTTTTGCCCATGTTATAGTGGGGCCAAAACCATGCACTAACATAGTCACGCGCTCTTGTTATAGCCCGGTTTTACCTATGCGCAATACATACAGGGCCCAGAAAACAAACAAAAAATGACGATTTGGCCTGTTTGCCAGAGTCATGCGCTATTGTTATATTGGGAGCCTCAGTCGCATAACAGCAAGCAGCATTCAAGTAATTATGCCGGCAATACGGCGTATAGACATCACCCCTTATCTTGGTTGTCGCCCTTTCTTAGAAACGGACAGTTGTCAATGTAAACAAATAGAATCTGTCATTCAGTTTAATCCCCCGATTAACTTACAAAAATGGAAAGCACAAAATGAATATAAGAAAACGTTGTTTTATTGACGTTTATATTGATAAATGTTCTGTATGTTTCTTTGAGAGAATAATGTTTTATGCCTGATTTTTTTCAAATTCTGAAATTGAATTTGATGTCACTGATCTTTTTCCTACCGCCAATCTGTAATCATTCTAGGAATTTCTGAGGCGCCTGTTTTGTCTTTGGTAGAGTAATGTTATGTTTTTCTAAAGTTAATATATCTCCAAAGTTAAACTTTGTTAAATCAATTAAAATTCGAAATTTCGTTCTTGTTGGCCCCGGAAAAAATAAAACACATACGTAAAACATGTAGAGGTGGATAAACACCGTTCAAGCACAAGGATTTAATGTATGTGTTTATATAAAATATACATCATGAATCTGTTAATTTTATGCTATAATAGCGTCAACGCACGTTTATTTCGTGTTATAACGTCTGCAGAGTCCCTCGGAACTGTTGGAGCCCTCGCCCTACCGGGCTCGGGCACCAACCGTTCCTCTGGACTCTGCAGACGTTATAACACGGAAAAACGTGAGTTAACCCTATAAAAGGGCACCTGGGGTCTTCCTCCACTAGTAAAGCTGGAACGTCGCCATATGACCTATACTGTGTCTGTGTGACATAAAATCAAATCAAAGAAACAAACAAACATTAATTCAACCTTCATGGTAATAGTCATTAATTGTCAAAGGTCAAAACAAAATTATTCAACATTGGCCAAATATGAATCAAATTCTGAAACATATACGAAAGTTATCATAATTTAAGCTATGTTAAATAACTTTTGACTGTCATGGTCATTTTAAGGTTAAGGTCACATTGAAAATATTCAGCATGTTGGTTTTGTCATATGTGTTGGTTTATCAAAGCTGCTATTAAAAAAATTAGCAAGATGACAATTTTTGCAAAAAATAATTACATTTATTAGTGCTTGAAAGTCAAAAGGTTCTTTAGTCCAAATATGAATCAAATCCAAGTTATTGCCAATTTTAGCAAAATTTAATCATTAGCCCTGCTTTGTCAAGGTCATTATGAGTCACAGCAAAATCAAGCAAAATTCAAATATTTGACCTTGATGAGGTCATTTATGATGAGTCACAGCAAAATCAAGCAAAATTCAAATATTTGACCTTGATGAGGTCATTTATGAGTGAGGGTCAAGTTTAGTTTGGTCTACTTAAAAGTCTTGTCTTAACTGTTGTTTATCAAAGTATGAATTCAAGTCATTAAGTAATAACAATTAAAAAAAAATATGATCAATGACAACAAGTCAATGATTGTAGCAATAGCTTGAACTTTTTCTTAAATACACTGTGACTTTGGACAAGTTATTAATAAACCTCTTGAATGTGTTGAAACATGAAACACCATACCATTGCATACATGAGCATATCAATATATTGTCAACAAAAATCAACATAAGCTGCTTACATTCCCTTGATAACTCCTTTTATCTCATCATTTCCAGAAACAAGGAATTGTGTTTCAAGCTCTATCTTTACCTCAAACCGTGGAAGAACTAGAAAAATGTAAGAACAATAAAATATGAATTATGACTAATCTCTTGAGTTTTCAAAACAAAAACAAAACACGGAGGGGGGAGGGGGGCATTGGCTCCAAAGTGTTCACCTAAGAACCGACTGTTGTTTGTAAAATAGCAGTGAAAGCAAAGTTCAATCCTACATCTGAAACTGTGCACATGGTTCAAATTTAATAGCAATAAGAGCTGTCGGTAGGACAGCAACGCTAGACTATTCACCGACGCTCTGGTGACTACAATAGCTCTACTTATTCTAATCGAATAGTCGAGCTAAAAATGTAGGTCTCTGTGTCCCCTGGGGCAGCGCAAATTTTGACCCCAGTTGAAACAATCTTGATACAGGTCCACCAGACAATTTTTCACGCTCAAGCATTCGCCTTTTCAAAAAACATTTTTTAATTTTTGTTTAATGTCTATAAACAGTACTCATGACCTCGGGGGTGGAACTTATTTTGTCCCTTGGGCCAGAAATTAAACAATCTTTGTAGAGATCCACAATGTTTCATGCCAAGCCTTTGAATCTTCAGATGTTATTTTGCCTATAAGATTGTACCACACTGATATATGTAATGAAAATGTACCCCCCCCCCCAATACAGGGCCAATTTCGACCCCAGGGCCATAATTTGAACAAACTTGGTAGAAAACAACTACACGATGTTTCATGCCAAATATCTAACCTCTAGCATTTGTCATTTCAGAGGGGATTTTTTAAAAAAAAGTTTTTACTATATACATGTAATGAAAACCCATGACCCTGAAATGGGGCCATTTTTTACACTAGAGGCATAATTTTAACAACTTTGATAGAAGTCCACTAAACGATGTTTCATGCCAAATATCTTTTTTTAAAAATATATTGTTTTAAACTAGAGAAAATTAAGATTTTAATTCAACTTCTCAGCCCTTCACTGGCCTGTGTATAACTGAAAAGTAGACATTTTCTAACTGCGTATCTGGCCCTTTTATAGTTTTATCCGGGTGTTTAACAAAAATGTTAAACCAACTTTGAAACAAATGCTGAATAGAGGGTCATAAAAAATGCTCCTTTTTTTTTCTTTGGATAGTGGAACTTAAAGTTAAGGCCAATCTATTTTGCATTCAATTATCAGATGAACATACGAAAGTTTTTTCTTTATGTATAAAAATAATAATAAATTTATTCTATAAAATATTAATATAAATTTCTTTGCCGTTATCAAAGAGTATAATGACGTAAGAAAACAAAAATTACCAAATTCTTTCACTTCAAATTGTCTCTCTACATATCCTTCCTGCAATATGAAACAGACATAATAATATTTTATTATTTGGTCCAGTGACAGGATTATATCTGTAAAATCATTACAAATACAGGCAGACAGACCCATTTGAGGAATTTCTGTAAAAATTCTTTATCCTAACAACTATGCTATACATTTAAATAAAATAAAAACACTTTTGAAATGATTCATCTAGATGAATAAAAGCTCCAAGAGAACTATAAAACAAGAGCACCACAAAAGCAGGCCAATATTCACTTGAATGTAAATTTGTTTGATTAATATTTGGTACATGTCATGCGGCAACTTTCCAGCTTTACTGGTGGAGGAAGACCTTAGTTGTAGCTCTGTACATTATTTCAGGCACAAACAAGCACCTGAGTAGAATCACCAATGTTTGGTCAGCTTGCGATAGCTTCCTCACATGTAGAACCTACAGCAGTGAGAGGCAAGTGATTTGAAGCCAATAAGCTAAACCATTGACCAGACACCTCTATAATATTATTTATAAAGAAAAAGACCCATTCATGAAACAAATGTCCTTATTATCCTTAATGATACTAATTCAGACACCAGGTTGTGGGCCATTATTAACCTAAGGAAATTGATTAATGTCAGTTTTGTAGAGGTACATATACCAAATATCTAAACAAAGGCCATTGTAGTTTCACGCTTATTTGTGTTTATGTCTATATAAATCAAGTGACTCCTGGGTGTGGAAACAATTTTGATCAGTGGAAGCCCAAACATGTTCAGTGGAAGCCCAAACACCGGTTCTATATATTTTATCTCAAAAGATTTTTGGGCTTATAAAAACCAATGATTATTTGTGTGAAGAAAAAATATGAAACCATAATAACTTCTTATATTTTCTCAAGCTATTTTTTTGAGCATGACAATTTTTATGTAAACTCATAATACTCATTTGACTACCATCAATTGTTGTCTCCTAACATCCTTAAACCTTATACAGCAAAAAATGTTCAACTAAATTGATGTAACTTTAAACTTTTAATTGTCAGAGCATGAACTTTAAAAATGTCAGTGTGACCTTGACCTTCGAAGAAAGACGTACTTCTTGGAGGCGACACAATGAAGTGATGTGGTACACATTTGTGCCCTCCATGCATGACAAAGTTAAAGTCTGGACACAATTGTTGTGTGGACATGAGCTTTAGCTGCGATACATCGTCTTGATGTGATAGACATTTGTGCAGTTATTTTAAAATCCTTTAATGCATGACAAAGTGACAGTCCAGACATAAATGTGTATCTTCAAACTTTTCTGGAGAGAATGAGTACCTTCAAACTATAAGTCTTGGATGCGACATGTCATCTTGATGTGGTAGACATTTATGCCAAGTCATTTTAAAATCCTTCAATGCATGACAATGTAAGTTACAGTGCGGACATGAATGTGTGTACCTATAAACTCTAATTGTGATAATTGTTAGTGTGACCTTGAACTCTGAGGTAGGGATAAGATTCTTGGACGTGACGTATTGTCCTTTTTGCCAAGTTATTCTAAAATCCTTTGATGCATGACAAAGTTACAGTCTGAACACAATTGTGTGTATCTATTAATTTAATTGTGATAATGTGAAACTTCAAAATGTTAGTGTGACCTTAGCCTTTGAGGTAGGGACGTGATTCTTAAACAAGACACATCGTCTTGATGTGAGAGACATTTATGCAAATTTACTTTAAATTCCTTTGATATAGGACAAAGTAACAGTCTGGACATGAATGAACAAGGGGACTCACTTATGTCCGACTGATGAGGGATTAAGGGCCATTTCTATTGTTATTTTCTTTTGTTTAATAGAGGGCCATGGCCTCTTATTCGGTGGTTATGGAATAAATTCTATTGTTCTCTTTTGTTCTGTTTACAGTTAGATGGCCCTCTATTTCTATTCAGTCATGCAGACAAAGAGGTGGGATTTTAGTATGTTGCCCAGTAAGCCTAGAGTGTTTTTTAATGTTATTTTTCTTGCCTTTTCTGCATGTGACAACTGTGAAAACATAGTAGAACATTTACAATATGAATTTATCAATGTGTAACAGTATAAAGTATTTTATACAAACAATGATGTGACTTACATCTGTGTAGAGACTGACAGTATACATGCCAGTCAATGGATCATCAGACAGGGTGAAGTTTGTATCTATCAATGCTCTAGCATAACTAGGAAATCCTGAAACAAACATTTACATGAATATGTAATAACAATTATATATGCAGGAGTACAGACCCCAGACATGTCACCAGTCATGCCCTTATAAAGCTAATTTTGAAGCACAGAGTGGTGATTATTTATCTCCATGCAATTGTCATGGAGTATATATACTAACTGAAAACAACAATAATGTTGGTTTTTTAAATGATAGAAATTCAAAGAAATATATAAATAATTTTATACCAGAAATTCAAAAGCACAAAACTTATTGTTATTTAGTGAATTTACATATCTTACATAACATCAGTTTCAATTAATAAGATTGTCTAATTTCAAAATGATTAAATCAAATAAACCTATAAATGCTCCTTGATTATTATAATCTTAACTGGAAAAAATATGAAGTTTGATAAAAAAAAAAATAATAATAATAGTTTGGAAAATAAAGGGAAGTAAATACATATTACATGTATATTGAGAGGAAATATATTAATAAATTAATACATTGTAATCTCCCTTTGTAATATACACTTATATAAGAATTTTGAATGACTCAGTGTGACCTTGACCTGAGGTAGTCCAAAACTGCGCTCTGCACATTATCTCAGTATCATAAATATTTCTGACAAATAGATTTCATTCTATCAGTTTAAAAGTAAAAGAGCGGACACAAAATTTCAAAATTGATAGTGAGCTTGACCTGAGGAAGGTCAACCTGTGCTCTGCACATCAGCTCATTATGGTTAAAATTTCTGCCAAGTAGTTTGCATTTCCTTCTACCGGTTCAAAAGATATAGAGTATATATGCATTGACAAACAAAGCACAAATACACTGACAAACAAACAAAGTACACATACATTGACAAGCATACAACATACACAGACAAACATACAAGGCCACATACATGGACAATTAGACAAAAGACACATACACTGACAAACACATAAAGGACAAACACACTGATAAACATACAAAGGCCACATACACTGACAAACAGACAAAAGATACATACACTGACAAACAAGCAGATGACATATACACTGACAAACACATAAAACAAAGGACATAGATACTGACAAACAAACAAAGGTCACATACACTTACAAACAAAGGATACATACACTAAAACAAGCATAGGATATATAGACTGACAAACAAATAAACAAAGGACAAATACACTGACAAACAGACTAAGGACACATATACTGACACATAGAATCAAAGCACTGAATGTACTGATGGGGAGGCTATGAGAGAATGTTTCAGACTTAAAGTTTCTTTTCTTTTTGCTTAAAATATGCTACCAAAATAAAAAGATATGCACATTGCGCTATTTATCCTTACTGTTGTGTTCAACCATTCATATATATGGTTAATGTGGTTGACTATTCATTTTGTTAATATTCCAGAACATTTCATTGAGGTCTACATTCGGACTGTTAATCATACAAATTTTGAAAAACCTAAACTGTCAATAATAAATGACATACCAGCAAGTATGACGACTGTTCATTATCAGATAACAATAACATTTTACAACTGACGGTTCCTTATCAAAATATTCTAGGACTGTTCATCATAAATACTTTATGTCATTTTAATATTATTGAATGATAATAACAACTGCAAGTGATGCAACATTTTTATTGAACATAAAAATTATACACGTTTAGATGTACCATAATTGAGATCAATAAGATACTGTCTTGTAGTGAGTATTAATATTCATGCTCTACGGACAGAAGGTTGTCTTCTCCAGAAGCAAATCTCGAATAAAATCACGTTTCAGAAAATTATTCCCATTTCATTACTGACGGCGTCGGATAATATTAAAGCTAAATATTTCTTGAAAAAATACATATCTGCAAAGCTTATTCAAAACTGAATCAACCTAAGTGAAAATTGATCAGGAAGTTATATCTTCTTTTTTTACCGCCAACACTCAACCAACTTATGGTAGTTAATCGATAGATTCTACGTGTATTTTTAAACCTCACTAGCTTGAAATATATACATGTACTGCGGAAAATCTGTTGTTAACAGGGTGTGCGGTTATTACGTAGGGTTTTCCCTGTCGACCATTTCCCGCAAATAGATGAGAACATCGAAGCCGTCAGTGCTATGAATGGTGTTATAAATGGCGTGTTTTGGAAGTTTTTGTTGAAACTTCTCCAATTTCCTCCAGAGGCGTGCACGTCGCGGAGAAGGCACACGGAAGGTCATAGTCAAGTCATCATAAGTACCAGAGGTGATTGGTTGACCTGTCGTGACTTACTCTGGAGGTTTGGCGCTAATAGATGCCGTTTTTGTTGTCGTCAGTCAGAAAGTTGATGCCTTGACGGTATTGTCGTCTCCTTTACCACCAAAGAACGAAGAATGGGCTTCCAGGAAGAATCTGCTTGAAAAAGACGTCCCAGATGCTATAATCTCGGACATATGGTTATTCCGACGCCGAGTATAAATAAACTTAAAACACACTCACTTTTGTTGAAAACAAAACAAAAAAATAACAACACATTTTCTGTAGTAATTTTTCAAGTGTTGTAAAATGAATAAGAAATTCCTCTTATGCCGCAGATTATTTTTAGAACACAAAGATAAAAGTTCTTTTTTTTTTATTTTTCAAATAAACATTAATCACTTCAGCGCGCGCAAATATCGTTTTCAAATTAAAGTTTCGTAAGATATGTTAATGACTTCCCGATGCTCGACTGTAAGTAATTTGAATATGTATGCGGTTTTTTTTTTGTTCTGTTTTTTTTTGTTTTTTAATTAAAGCTTCTTATTCTTTAATATTTTTATGTATCTCATAATCTGTATTGAAAATTTGAATTTTATTACACATGGACTATCAAATTATGATGTATGCCCTAGAATTGAATAAACTTTCTAATTACACAATACGGGGTCATACTGATCTTTGCGTCTTTCTCTGAAATAATTATTTCCTTGTTAAAACATATTTGACCGCATATTTCTGTCAATTAACTGTTCACTTTACTTCCGATTTTTGTTGTACGGAAACACATGTTTCTATCTGTGTTTTCTAATCAATTCGAATCTATAATCAGTTTAATGGGATCACCACCGGGTAAACGACTACTAGGTACTTTGGTCATGTTTTTTACCCCAAATATTTGAATGTTTCTATTGGGATTAAAATGAGCATAGTTAAGTAAACAACTGGTTGTATAAATCCCTGACCTGTCTAATTCTAATTATGAGATCAGTGAATATATAAGACTTTCACTACAAAATATTCCTAAACAAAAGAGCACATGTTTAAATTTATTCCTATACAAATAAAAGATCAGAGTAGGGATCTGTCAATTGCCAAATATACTTTTATGTTAAAAGTTTGATTAATGAATTATGTAAGATGAAAATATAAGTATTGCTTTTTTATTTTGCTAATGTAAAATGTAATATTGTGCTGGAATTTTGTCGGAAGGTCCTTAATTATAGGGGTTTTGTAGTTAAATAGTTTTTTTTTCGGCGATAATGGTTCAAGAATATAAAGTTTTCAAACTATATGTTCATCACCATCAGTGAATTTTTAGTTAAATGTATGCAAAATATTTACTAACAGCTATATGATATAGCGGTTTATGACCGTTTTCCGCGTACAGCCTCCTGGGGTGTACTAATAAGTTAGTTTTCCTTAGTTATCACGCAAGCATGATCCATGTCTCTGATGTAAGCGACAGTTTACAATTATTTGTCTTTAAAAAATATTAAGGACTTTTAATGGTTTATAACAACAAAAGAACATGCATGATATTGAGAATACGGCATTGTATATACACCGGTCTCAAATATCGTCAGTAAGACCAGTGTACACAATGGAGAATACGGTGTTGCAACGTTCTAGTTAATGACCCGTCATAAACAGTTGGTCGCTGCGTAGTAATTGGAAAATTGTTATCAAAAATAATAAAGAATATTTGCCACTAAATTAAAGCATTTACTTATAAATTTTCATTTATGCTTTTTGTTAAAAAAATATTGATAAAGTTATTATTTTGAAGGGTTTTCATACCAGAACTATTTATTACAGACGTACGTATGCCTAAACCTGATTACCGCGGCAGTATGACGTCACGGAGTAGTGATTTAAACAAAAATCAAGAATTTTTCAGAGAATTATTATCTTTACAAATTGCAGATATGAAATTAAAGAATGAAAATATTTTCATATTGTAAATGTCTGTGATGAGTGATGAGTCAGCTTAGAAAAAATCAAGGTACTATTTTTTGACCTGATTACCGCGGCAGTAAGATTTGACGGACAGTTATTAACATTGGGTCGGCATAGCCTCCCCAAAAATAACTCAAGATTGTTAAACCGACAAAGTATAAAGAAACTGACAAACAGAGAAAGGTAACATACACTGACAAACAGACAAAGGTATCATATACTGACAAACAGACAAAGGTATCACATACGGACAAACAGATAACAGTAACATATACTGACAAACAGACAAATGTAACATATACTGACAAACAGACAAAGGTAACATATACTGACAAACAGACAAGAAAATATACACTGACAAAACAGACAAAGGTAACAAAAACTGACAAACAGACTAAAGACACACATACTGACACATAGAAAAAGAACTTGAGATTGTCAAACCGACAAAGAATAAAGAAAATGACAAACAGAGAAAGGTAACATACACTGACAAACAGACAAAGGTATCATATACTGACAAACAGATAATGGTAACATATACTGACAAAATACAAAGGTAACATATACTGACAAACAGACAAAGGTAACATATACTGACAAACAGACAAAAACAGATACACTGACAAAACAGACAAAGGTAACAAAAACTGACAAACAGACAAGAACATAAACATTGACCTTGAGAGGTACAAACATTAACTTACCAGTTTTAAGATTATTTGATGAGGTCTCCTTCATTATACTGTTCTTTTTACTGTCCTAGAAATATATCAAAGCCATACAGGGCCTCACATAAAAAGTGTAAATTATCCATAAAAAACGCATTTAAGAATGAAAATTAAATTTCATACAATATTCAAACTATGCACTGAACAAAATTTCTCTCACATAAAAGAAAACATAACTAAATCAACAACCTTCATTCACGACATTGTCTTAAGGCCATACAAGCGCCTGACTGTAACTCTACATAGTTTGGACTTTTGGTAAGTAAAGTATGTTAGTTCAATTTGCACAATGCCATATAGACCTGGTGAATGTTCTTGTCAAATACTCAGACAACTGACTTGTAATTTCAAGCTCTCAACTGTTTCCTAAGGTCATAATTAATAAAACAATTGACATAGCCACCTATGAACAACATCAACATATCTAGGCCTTTAATTTCTTCAAATTCTGAGGAACTGTCAAATCAATGAACCATTAATGTCAACGATTTATGCACATTAAGATGGATGCTTATTATGCTTTAAATATCATAAGAAAAATGCATAGTTTACATGGTGAAGAGCCATAGAAGGTAACACCATGCCATGTAGTCCAAAATAGCAAAAGAAATTACTTTTTGCATTTTCAAATTGTTGCTGTTATGTATAATACATTTTATGCAATATGAAATGAAGGAACAAATAACAAATTAAAGATTTTACTAACTTTCATAAATATTCAAGACCCAAAAATGATACCAAATTCAAATTTAAAGTTTTTTACCAAACCATAAAAAATTCAGAAAGTAAATACTCATTGCTCTTAAAATCATCTGGAGCCCTGAAATAATTAATCTTTTTCTGATGAACTGGTAGTAAATATGTCTCCAGAATCAACAGTTTAAACATAACAGACTGATTTGGGAAACTACCTAGACAATGCAAAGTAGCTCTGTAAATAAAATCATTTTGTAAAGAAATAAAGAGACAATCCTTATATACATTCCATTATGACTTATAGAAAACAATTCATTATTGCAAATAGTTTCTACTACACTAACATAAGTTTTAGCTTGATAACAGAGTATATTCAAATGTATAAATGAAAGGAGATTAAAATTGTTAAATTAACTCTTGATATTTCAAGTATTTAGAAAAAAAATCTATATCCTAATTCACAGGGGGAGGAAGTGTTACACGAAGGATGGAGTTCTTATGATAACTTGTTCAGGAGTTCTTGTGATAAGTGTCACGGAGTTCGTCGGAAAACATCTGTATATACTACAAAAACACTCGTAGAAAAATGGTTATTTACATCGTTCAAAAATAAGTTTAGGTGCTAAATTAAACTTTAATGATTAAGCTTGTCTTACATCTTGCATTATATATAAAAAACTAATTCACAGGCCATTTTTAATCAACTCTTGCTTCAAATCTGGTAGTTTTGAGTAAAATTTCCAAATTACTTGCCAATTCACAAGTATTGACCTGTTTATTTCTGGTCTTCATCCTTGCTATACATAATTACCTAATTATAATGCAAAATTGCAAACATAAAGCACCAGCTAACAGATTTATACCCGGTTTTTCAAATGTCCCGGAGTTCTTGTGATAACTCTAAAGATGTCACAGAGTTCGTATGATAACTTTTGTTATTGCCAGTGTGTTTCTTGCGCTAAATAACGGCACGTTTTGACGTTTATTATCATTCAATAAGATTTTAATCATTATGAAATGCAGTACGCTCATCCTTTGCACAAAAATGTGGACAAAACGTTGGTTTTAAGTGTCTGCAAAGGATAAATAGGTCATCTACAGTAAACATTGAACCAGCGGCCACTGATATTCAGCAGTATAATGGCTTATTTTCTTGTCCTTCGGGATCATTTATGCCAACACTATAAAGTGTTGAGAATTGAGTACCGCTCAAGCCAGTGCTAGGGGGCCGTGAGGGATGTTGCACTAATACAGTATCCCTCATGTACAGACTCAATCAAACCGAGTCTGCAATTCTTATGTTATTTTGTTGTGATTAATGCTTCCGAGGGATCACTTTGTTTCCAGAATTTTACACCACAAAACAAAAATGTCTCAAAACGTACACGCTGTTCTCAGTTCCTCATGTTTTAAGCAACCACCTTTCTTAAGCAGACAATATATAGGCATGCTTCCCTTACCTAAGGGCTAAGTAATTTGTATCATTTTATACCATAATAAATAAGTATATAACCAGGATAATTTCCACACCTATGTCTTAAAAAAGTACGATACATGATAAAAACTCAACTGCGGCGAGCTCTAACTACCGATCTCTCGAACAAATTTGAACTGTCCCTCCAGGTTCCAGTTTTACCTAGAATGGGATTTCAGTTCTTGTGCATGGGCATAAAAAACAAGAATTCCCCAGGTGTTGCTTGTAAGTGTCGCAAGTTTTCTAATGTAACTTAAAACAACAGACAAAACTTTGAAACATATTAATCGCTGTACTATAACTGCTGTTTTACATAGAAAACAAATGTTTCTCAGATTGATGCCGTAATATAGATGCTTAACTGAGAAAAAATAGATTGTAAGTCCGGATGAAAGTGATAAAGGGCCAGAAAACTGCTAGGCGCCGGAAACTGCTAGGAAACCAGTACATAAATCCTTTTTCCAGTCTACGAAATCTGCGTCAAACAAAAAAATACCATGAAAAAGATACCGGGGTAAGAAATAATATCTCTTGAACTAAAATTTACTCAAAACCAACATTATATATCTTATTTTTTGCGCAAAGGATGAGCGTACTACATTTCATAATGATTTACAATCTCATTGAATAACAAAAAACGATAAAACGTGCCGTGATTTAGCGCAAGAAACACACTGGCAATAATTTAAGTTATCATAAGAACTCTGTGACATCTTAAGAGTTATCACAAGAACTCCGGAACATTTGAAAAATCGGGTATAAATCTGTTAGCCGGTGCTTTATGTTTGCAATTTTGCATTATAATTAGGTAATTATGTATAGCAAGGATAAAGACCAGAAATAAACAGGTCAATACTTGTGAATTGGCAAGTAATTTGAAAACTTTACTGAAAACTACCAGATTTGAAGCAAGAGGCGATTAAAAATGGCCTGTGAATAAGTTTTTGACACATAATACAAGATGTAAGACAAGCTTAATTATTGAAGTTAAATTTAGCACCTAAAACTCCTTTTGGAAAGATGAAAATAACCATTTTTAAAAGAGTGTTTTTGTAGTATATACAGATGTTTTCTGACGAACTCCGTGACAGTTATTACAAGAACTCCTGAACAAGTTATCATAAGAACTCCATCCTTCGTGTAACACTTCCTCCCCCGTGTAATTCTAACAACTTTTAATATTGTTGATAATTTAAATACATATGTAAATGTAATATGCTGTATTCTCAGTTCAACTTGTAACATAAACTCTTGTAGTTCTATTATTTCAAATAGGTCTATAACATTCCTGTTTGAACTGTTACATTTAATCAGATTTGAATATGATGAGTGGCAAGTTTTAGACCCCCTCTGTTGTATAATACAGGATATATAATTGTTCTGTTTACCTTTATTTCAATGGTAGCACTTGTACTGGTAGGCTTCAAATACATGTCACATGTCAGACCTCGTATAAGAACTGAAATTAAAGAAAGCCAAATCAAAGATTCTCAACACAATGTCAGCTATATTCTAATGAGATAAAACAATCTTAACAGCCTTTGTGCTCCTTTTTTTCATCCAAATCCTGTGGTGTTTTTATGGATTTAAAGCCATAACTGGTGGAATGTACTTAAAGAAATTTAAAATCGTAAAATCACAGTTTTTTTCATATTCTAATGGTCATTGTGATGTATCCTTGTTATAGAGTTAAATGTAGGTTTAATGTGATGTATCCTTGTTATAGAGTTAAATATAGGTCTAATGTGATAAAAGCTTGTTAGAGAGTTAAATGTAGGTTTAATGTGATGTATCCTTGTTAAAGAGTTAAATGTAGGTTTATTGTGATGTATCCTTATTATAGAGTTAAATGTAGATTTAATGTGATAAAAGCTTGTTAGAGAGTTAAATGTAGGTTTATTGTGATGTATCCTTGTTATAGAGTTAAATGTAGGTTTATTGTGATGTATCCTTGTTATAGAGTTAAATGTAGGTTTATTGTGATGTATCCTTGTTATAGAGTTAAATGTAGGTTTATTGTGATAAAAGCTTGTTATAGAATTAAATGTAGGTTTAATGTGATGTATCCTTGCTAGAGAGTTAAATGTAGGTTTATTGTGATAAAAGCTTGTTAGAGAGTTAAATGTAGGTTTAATGTGATGTATCCTTGCTAGAGAGTTAAATGTAGGTTTATTGTGATAAAAGCTTGTTATAGAGTTAAATGTAGGTTTAATGTGATGTATCCTTGTTAGAGAGTTAAATGTAGGTTTATTGTGATGTATCCTTGTTATAGAGTTAAATGTAGGTTTAATGTGATGTATCCTTGTTATAGAGTTAAATGTAGGTTTATTGTGATGTATCCTTGTTATAGAGTTAAATGTAGGTTTATTGTGATGTATCCTTGTTATAGAGTTAAATGTAGGTTTATTGTGATGTATCCTTGTTATAGAGTTAAATGTAGGTTTATTGTGATGTATCCTTGTTAGAGAGTTAAATGTAGGTTTATTGTGATGTATCCTTGTTAGAGAGTTAAATGTAGGTTTATTGTGATGTATCCTTGTTATAGAGTTAAATGTAGGATTATTGTGATGTATCCTTGTTATAGAGTTAAATTTAGGTTTATTGTGATGTATCCTTGTTATAGAGTTAAATTTAGGTTTATTGTGATGTATCCTTGTTATAGAGGTCTCATGTAGTGTTTAGTGTTGGATATGTGTAGTGTTAAGAGTGTATAAATTAGTTATAATACAGTGCTGGTTATTGGAGAAGAAACTATTGTATACATACCATCATCTCCTGGATTGTATACAGGCTTGTCCGTGATAATAAAATATGGAAGTTCTGGGCGATAACCAGATATCTGCTCAGACCATGGCTTTATACGTAATCCTATGAATGATGTATGGATGAAGTAAGTTGCTCCAGTAGTAAGGTCATAGGAGATCTATAATTAGGAAAATATCTGCATGACTAAGTTTACTACATACTGAAAAATATTGAACCAGCAATGTTGTTCATATTTCACCAATAATTTATTATAAACTTATGGTCAATAAACTTATGGTCAAGCAAGCTCTCAATAGCTCTCTTGGAAAAGGAGAAAAAGTGAATAAAACTAGAACTGCCACTATCATGGCGTGAATACCCCCGCATACCACTTTGTCACAATCAACAGTGGCCATTTAGAGCTCAAGGACAACCTCCCTGCCAAATCTGAGGTTACTAAGCCAGTGCATTGCTAAGTTATGTGTTCTACATGATTCAAATGTGAAAATGTCAAAATCAATACACTGCCGACAGGCATTCTTTAGCAATTGAGAAGAAAAGCTTTTTTTGTCAAGGTCCCTGTGACCTTGACCTTTGATCCAGTGACCTCAAAATCAAAAGGGGTCATCTACTAATCATGACTAACCTCCATTCCAAATATGAAGACTGTGGGTCAAAGGCATCTAAAGTTATTGGGCAGACAAGCTTTTTATAGTCAAGGCCCCTGTGACCATGACCTTTGACCTGGTGACCTCAAAGTCAATAGGGGTCATCTACTAATCATGACTAACCTCCAAGCCAAATATGAAGACTGTGGGTCAAGAATCTTAAGTTATTGGACGGACAAGCTTTATGAAGTCAAGGTCCCTGTGACCTTGACCTTTGACCTGGTAACCTCAGTCAATAGGGGTCATCTACTAATCATGACTAACCTCCATGACAAATATGAAGACTGTGGGTCAAAGGAATCTTAAGTTATTGGGCGGACAAGCTTTTTAAAGTCAAGGCACCTGTGACCTTGACCTTTGACCTGGAAACCTCAAAGTCAATAGGGGTCATCTACTAATCATGATTAACTTCCATGCCAAATATGAAGACTATGGGTCAAAGGAATCTTAAGTTATTGGGCGGACAAGCTTTTTGAAGTCAAGGCCCCTATGACCTTGACCTTTGACCTGGTGACCTCAAAATCAATAGGGGTCATCTACTAATCATGACTAACCTCCATGCCAAATATGAAGACTGTAGGTCAAAGGAATCTTAAGTTATTGGGCGGAAAAGCTTTTTGAAGTCAAGGCCCCTGTGACCTTGACCTTTGACCTGGTGACCTCAAAATCGATAGGGGTCATCTACTAATCATGACTAACCTCCATGCCAAATATGAAGACTGTAGGTCAAAGGAATCTTAAGTTATTGGGCGGAAGAGCTTTTTGAAGTCAAGGCCCCTGTGACCTTGACCTTTGACCTGGTGACCTCAAAATCGATAGGGGTCATCTACTAATCATGACTAACCTCCATGCCAAATATGAAGACTGTAGGTCAAAGGAATCTTAAGTTATTGGGCGGAAGAGCTTTTTGAAGTCAAGGCCCCTGTGACCTTGACCTTTGACCTGGTGACCTCAAAATCAATAGGGGTCATCTACTAATCATGACTAACCTCCATGCCAAATATGAAGACTAAAGGTCAAAGGAATCTTAAGTTATTGGGCGGACAAGAAAAAACCGACGGACAGCCGGACGGACGGACGGACAACCTGATTCCAGTATACCCCCCTTACAACTTTGTTGTGCGGGGGTATAACAAGAGGGCCATGATGGCATCACCCTTGATCACTAACCCGAGATGAATTACTTGAAAAGGTCTTACTAATAATTTGATGAAGAAGTAGGTCATACGGTCCAGCAATTTTGAAATTTAGAGCTATATTCATATAGTCAATGCTACGATATCAAATATCTAATATCTAAACTCACAGCATGTAATCTCACACAAGAAAATTTCAATGTTGTTTCATATATAATTTTATAACCAGAGAGGTCCCTGTATTTTCATCACTATTAACCAAGCAACACAGGAGTATATGTCATTCAAAGATTACTTAATTTTCAGCTCTGATGGCCATCTTGTTCAACAGACTGGAACCATTTGCATATCTTTT
This sequence comes from Ruditapes philippinarum, assembly GCF_026571515.1. NCBI lineage: Eukaryota > Metazoa > Mollusca > Bivalvia > Venerida > Veneridae > Ruditapes > Ruditapes philippinarum. The sequence goes on along the minus strand of NW_026861226.1, from coordinate 91,761 downwards.
GTAAAAAACTTTGTAACGACCATTGCTGTACAGTCACATCAAAAACTGCCAAGTGACTGACGAGGATATGTCATTCAATTAACTTGATATTTTTTTAGAAAATATCTCTTAACGAAGATGTTAACCAGGGCAAAAAGTGTACTTTACAAGTAATAATTATAAGATTATTATTAACATCTTTTTTCAATGGCGTCTATTTATGATAACAAATATAAATACACAGTTTAAAACCAATAGCTTTTCCTGAGAAACTGAACCTTAAAGCAGCACACCTCCTGATTCATGCTAATTTTCATGAACATTTTGAAAATGTATTTGAATGTGGAATATTGTGAATTAACCAAAAGGAAAGCAATTTACACATTATCAATGGCATTTAAAAAAATTGTAAATAACCAAAAAGTGGTCCAAATATGCATACAAAAAGTGAAAAATCAGTCATTAATCGTACATAATATGCAAAATATTACTTGAATCTTAAAACTTTTTACTTTTACTTACATCTTAGTTTTTTTAGTAAAGTTTGATTTTATTGAAATATTTTGACTCAACTGGAGGCATGTAGCTTTAAGAGCATGTTTAGAAAACACAACTAACCCCAGTCCAGTAACAAATTTTCCAAAATGGTTTACCTAATTACTCAGTTATATAACTCGACAGAGTCCTGAACTTTGTTATTGTTAATAAAAATGTAAATTGGCAAGTCATTGCAATTTAATGAAGCTGAAACTTATAAATATAAGTTAATCAAAAATATCTAAATGCAAGAGCTTGACCTTGAAACTAGTGACCCCAAACTGAAACTAAGCTAGTGGACTACCCAAGGTATCTCATCCTATCAAATATGATAGACGTTGGTAAAAACAAGAGCCACTGCCAGGCGGAGAACACACTTGACTTTTTCTTACTTCTAAAGTCAAACAGAAATATTGCAGTAAAAAATACTATTAGAAAATCTAACTGTCTTGAACAAATTATAATTGGATTTTTTATATTTGACCGTGATGGTCAAGGTAACATTTAAATTAATTATCATTGCCAGTTTTGTAATAAGTGTTCTTTTGTCCAAGAATAAACCAAATCAATAAATAAATAACAAAGTTAAGAAAATGAAGTAAATTTCAAAAATTGACCTTGAAGGTATATTAAAGGTCAAGGTCATACCAAATAATTCAACATGTCGATATTTGTCATGTGTTCTTTTGTCTAAGTATAACTCTAATCTGTACTGGGATATTTCATATTTACCGGACAATCAGTTTACCAGACAGAATCTATTCCTGTTGAACACAAGTGCTTTAGTTTGTTTTATTTTTGTTTTGATTCAAATGTTATCCGGTCTGAATCGTACATGCACTTTCCATTTCGAACAATGTGTTTGACACTTGGGTGAAATGTCACAGGAAGTTTTGTTGGGAGTACTTTAGAAAGGTGCTTGAATGACGTTACGACTTGCTGTTGACGTTCAGTGTACGCCACCTATTTGGTACTGTCTGCCTTAAATCTTTGCTCTTTAAGTTATTTGTAAAGATATTTTAAACAAATGTAGAATATGTTTGTCTCTAATAATTATCTAAATATGCGATTAATATCTTAAGTGCACCGCCATTAATTAATTTTGTCACGAAGTATTGGGACAACCCTCGTATGTTATTTCATGACCTGGTCATACAGAGGAATAGTCTGTTCTGCCCACGCCTAAATATAGAGGCTCTTAATGGGTTATTTTAGATAGGTTTTACTTTTATATATTCTCCAGTTATCTCAGCAGACAATCATAATATAATTTAATGATTAAAAGTATATTTAAATTTAATCCAAACAGTATTTTATTGTTGTCTTTCATAAAGAAATACAAATTAAAAACCATATAAGAAACGGGTCATAGCTGATTTTTCAAACCAAGGGAGGAAATTACATGAAATGTAAATAAAAGGAATTGTCTGGCTTTTACAGACTTCATGAATAGAATTTCAAATGAATATAATACTTTTTTATGAAGAATCAATACGTTAATTGATTTATAGTGTTAATTTCCATCTCTTTTATTGCCCTACTTTGAAGACGCATTTTTATGTTCAAAATGTTAAATTTTGTGTTTGATAAAGTAACGTTTACATGTATTAAGAACCCAAAATCAAATGGGTGGTTTAGATTAAATTTACAGCGAAAAAACATCATATTTTGTGTTCAGATGAGTTAAAAAAGTTAAGAATATATTATTGACTTACAGGTAATGTACCACTTCCATGAAGGTTTCCAGCACCTTAAAATACAGTAGATTGTTAGACAAACACAGACAAGTCAAAAAATCAAATTAAAAACTGAAATTATCTAATTTTAAAACAGAATTACTATTTAATACTTAAAGTTATTAGTGGATACTACTTATTAAAATATATTTAAATTTTTGTTTCATTACCATTTAGATAACAAAACTTTAGAAAGACAGAATAATTACAAGTAACCTTTATTAACCCAAATGCCATAAAATGTCATAACAAGGAAAAAGAAAAAGTAAATTGATTGCCAAACAAGATAATCACATGCTGTGTTAATACTCATCTGATAGCAGAAACACCTATAACCAATTTTTATAAAAATTCTAAGATAAAAAGAAGCATAACTTTTAAAAGTAATGCTTTCAGTATAATGCCCCTTATCTGACAACTTTGCCTTGTCACTTTAATCAAGTAAACCAAGTTTCTTGTTGATAGCTCTGATAGTAATAAACAATTTTGACAAAAACTCTAAGTTAAAAAGGGGCCACTTGCTACCTAATAATACAAACCTTTTTTTGATTTTGGACATTTAAGAAATAAATCGTACAAACCTATTGTGATTGTGAACATTGAATTTGTAAAAGCTAAGTTGCTTGTTGTTTCCTGTGTTACACGTAAACTGACAAACACACTCACATCCTCACTGGCAGGTTTTGTCAGAGTACAAAATGCAGTAAAGTCCATCCCATTACGTAGTTCTTTTGAATACAGACATATTATTCTACAATAAAATAAAAGAAACTGCACAAGTAAATCTATACAGAAGGAAGAACTATATTCATTGGAACTCAGCATGACAATATTAAACTTCACTTAGAAGTCCAAAGCATTCAAAATGTGAATGAGCTACATCAATTTTATTTCTGGGCCATGCCATCTCAATTTTTGGAATTTTAACTTGATTTTAGAAATGAACAAAGAAACAGCTGACCATCATTTCTGTAAAGTTTCATGACTCTTGGTCAAACACTTTTTGGGCTAAGCGTGACACATGTTGAAAATTGCAAATATTTACTAGGTCAAGGGCAATTACTCTACAAATACTGAATAAATTCACAATCAAACATCAAGGCGTACAACAAAACATGCTGGCAAACATTCCTGTAAAGTTTCATGACTCTAGCTGAAATATTTTTTGAGCTACCCATGACACAAAAGTAACATCTTAATTTAGTGGTAGAAAATAGATCTATTACAGGTTTAGACTTCTTAATGGTAAAGTAGGAAAGTCAACAAGTATTATTAAGTGAGACATTGTGTAGAGATTTCATTAAACAAGAGCCAAATGCCCCTAAAAAGGTTTCTTAAGCATGAAGGTATTATGAAAAGAAAATGAAAGTAACTAATTGCTTAATATTGTACTTGTGAAAAGAAGTGCTATTTATAGCAAACTTAACATCTTAGAACAAGGGTCTTGGATGTGACATTGATGTGGTAGCACATTGTCTTGATGTGGTAGAAATTTATGCCAAGTTATTTTAAAATACATGACAAAGTTACAGTCCAGACACGAATATGTGTAACTATAAACACTAATTGTGATAAAGTGAACTTCAAAATGGTAGTGTGATCTTGACCTTTGAGATAGGGGCTTGATTCTTGTATATGACACAACATCTTAATGTGGTAGACATTTATGCCAACTTATTTTAAAATCCTTTGATACACGACAAAGTTATAGTCCGAACATGAATGTGTGTAACTATTAACTCATGTGATAATGTGAAAATTCAAAATTTTTGTGTGACCTTGACCTTTAAGTTAGGGATGAAATTCTTGGACACAACACATTGCTTAATGTGGTAGACATTTATGCCTTGTTATTTTAAAATCCTTTGATGAATGACAAAGTTACAGTTCAGACACAAATATGTGTTACCATTAACTAATTGTGATAATGTGAAACTTTAAAATGTTACTGTGACCTTGACCTTTGAGGTAGGGACAAGGTTCTCAGCAGCGACACATTGTCTTGATGTGGTAGACATTTGTGCCATGCTATTTCCAAATCCCTCATTGTATGACAAAGTTACAGTCCAGACACAAATGAAGTGGGGACGCACAGACGGACAGTGTGATTTTAAATTGCCGCCCAGTGTGGCATAAACACATAATGCCAGGTTCAAAATAATATTTCAATTAATCAAAACAATGCTCTGATTAAGAGGTATGGTACCTGATGTAGGTAGGATACAAATATTTTGGTTCAGTTCTGTTTGTTGTTTCACAAACAATAAACATATTCAGTATTGTATATGAACTTACTTTGGTTCTGTTTCTGATATTAAGACTGGTGCATCTTGAGCTGTTACTATGGTAACTGCCAGCAGCAGGAACACTCCAGCTTCTAGTCCTCTCATCTTATCTGACAATATATTCAAATTATAATGGAATGTATAAATATAACTGAAAACATATCATAAACAAGATCCAACATTACAACAATAAATTGCAAAATATAAACAGATTTTATTTCTTCTGAAAAAGGTACTCACTCACTGAGTAACACGTGGAGAATTCAAACCACAGAAAAACTAAAATATTCTGGGGTTGACATTGTCTGGGGCATGGAATAGTCTTTTCTTTTATGATTTGTTGAAGACTCGATACATTAGGATAACAAGCTATCTGGAGGCTTTATGAAAATACTGCTTTATACATGTACCTATATCAGATTTGAATAAGTATAAATATCTTATTTTAAAAAGCAATATTAACCATCACTTCATGTCAACAAATAATAAAAAGAAATTTATAATTTTGCTAAATATGTGAAGAATCAAATGAATGCAGATAAGACAAATCACACTTTCTCTATACACTGTCTTGTTTTTTATCCTTTTATTTACAAGGCTCATCATATAATAAGTGAGACTGCTTCAGTACCTTTAACAGGAGGGCCATGATGGCCCTGAAATCGCTCACCTGTATATAGCCCCCCTCCCCCGCCCCCGGCGGGGCCAATTTTAACCCAGGGGTTTTTATTTGAACAAACTTGGTAAACACCCATTTGAAGATATTTCATGATAAATATCTAAGCTCTAGCTCTAAAAGATTTTTTAAGTTTTTACTAAACACATATAGAGAAAAACAATGACCCCCTCCCCCCTCTGGGCAGGGCCAATTTTGTCCACAGGGCTTTTATTTGAACTAACTTGGTAGACACTCACTAGAGGATAATTCATGCTTAATATCTAAGCTCTAGCTTACAGAAGATTTTTTAAATTTTTACTATATACATATAAGGAAAATCAATAATCCCGAGGGCGGGGCCAATGTTAACCCCAGGGCCCTTATTTGAACGAAAGTGGTAGACACCCATTAGAACATGTTTCATGCTAAATATCTTAGCTCTAGCTCTTAGGGTTTTTTAAAAGAAGATTTTTTTAAGTTTTCACTATATACATAAAGGGAAAAACAATGACCCCCTTGGGCAGGGCCAATTTTGACCGAAGGGCTTTTATTTGAACAAATTTGGTAGACACCCACTAGAAGATGTTTCATGCTTAAAAGCTAAGCTCTAGCTATTTGGGTTTTTTAAAAGAAGATTTTTTAAGTTTTTACTATAAACAATTAAGGAAAATCAATGACTCCCCCCGGGAGGGGCCAATTTTAGACCCCAGGGCATTTATTTGAACAAACTTGGTAGACACTGACTAGATGTTGTTTCATGCCAAATATTTTAGCTCTTTCGGTTTTCTAAAAGAAGATATTTTAACTTTTTTCTTTCGGTTGCCATGGCAATATTTCAAATAGCTTGTAATTACTTGTTTAATTTATTAGAAAACAAGAGCGTTCAGTGATCACATGAGTTGCCTCAATATAGCAAACTGCATGTTGCAGCTACTGTGTAGCAGGAAGCACAGAAACCATTAACAGGACAAAATGCATTTTTTTATTAAAGGGCTATAACTCATCTGAAAATCATTCAACTTGTAAACCCGTGTAATATGCACAAGTACTTGAGCTACTCATAAATCCTGTAAAGTTTCATTGAAATTGCATTAGTGGTATAAGAGAAGTGGTCTGAACCACTCTGATTACAATCAGCTCTAAATAACACATTTAGATGTGACTTACGGAGTAAATTCTCGAGACTTTTCAGACAGACAATCATTTCTTTTTGCAAGCGATTCTGTTTCTATTTTTAAACACCGGAAAACCAATAGCGAGTAGATAATTATCACAATTTCAAGATATTACACTGGAACAAACGATAGCATGGTCAATGAACATAATTATCTATTGTTAGTAAGTTTGATATAGAACAACTTTTATGTGTTCTCTGGTTTGATAATGGTAAATATAAAGTGACTGAAACAATCAGCAATTCACCTGAAAGCTTGCTATGATATTTTTATTGTAAGCCTGAAAAATCCTCAGGTAGGTGAACACCCAATCAGTCCGCTAAAGGTAGGCTGTTGGAAATGGCCTAATGGGACCTGTTATCACTACACTTTCAACAACAGAATTCACACTTTCTCATATCAGACAATTTAATTGGATGGCTAAAATCCAAATCTGAATGAATGCGAAACAAATAAGGTGGATTTCAGATCTACATGTAAGGAATAAGTAAATCTGAACTTGTGTCAGATTGAGTCTGGACAAATTTTAAAACTTATTAAAGGCTCATTGAACAAAAAAAAATGCTAATGAGATGCACAACTACAAATTGTATTTATCATTCTTGTAAAATTTGGATGAAATTGCACTAGCAGTTTCTGAGGAGTAATCCACAGACAAGCTTCTGTGTAACTGGCAACATAAAAAACACCTTTTTTTATTCCAGGGTCATATTAAAGACTTAAAAAAAATGGCCAATGTCAAAGTTTTTGAAAGGCAATATGTGTCCACCAATGACAAATTTTGACAATTTATTTGTTATTTATTAAAACATATATACTATTGTTAAAATGTGTCTATACCTTTAAATCAATCTACTTTTGTAAACAGTCATAGGCTATTTATAATGCTGATTTGCCAATATAAATGAATAAACCCACAGACATAAAGCAGATTTCATTTTTATTGGACTTTAGCAAGAAGAATATGCAAAACTAAATCATTATCATAATTTGACATATAAGCCTTATGTACTAAACTAGAAATTTACATGCTGTTACTCTTGCTATAAGTAGGTATTTTAGCAACTATAAAAATAAATTACTAAAAATATTGTTTAAATAGTTCCAGTATGCATGAAATATTTTCTATTTGATATAAAAGAACATAAAGACATATCATTTACACAAAATAAGCAGGAGATTTAAGCTTTATTTATACATAATACCCATATTTGTTACACAAATGCTAATTAAAAGAGGAAATTGAGAATATCGGAAAGGTTCAATTATGATATAAAATGTCGCTAGGATGGATAGATTTTACACTAGTAAGATAACCAGTCATTATAAACAGTGACATATAAAATACAACCAGGACATCATTGCAAAGATTGTCCTCAAAGTAGCACACCATAGTAGAAAGAATATGTGAGATAAATGTATTTAAAGGAAGATCTACTCAGAACCTATGACTCTTCCACACTGCAAATACTCTAAATGTACACTATGAGTTTTTTGGCATTGTGTTCCAGACAAAGGATGGCAAATAAAAGTGGCATCAAAGGGCCATAACTTTGCAAATAATCAATTAACAAGAACAAGTTGCTTTTAAATAAATATGCTTATCTATTATGTGACCTTGACCTTGCTCCCATATCTAAGCTGCATCTTAATATAAGCTGCCCACACAGCAAGGTTGGTGTCAATAGGTCAAAGCAAACTAAAGTTATATGTGAAAACTGAATGTCATCTTTTAAGGAACAGTGACCTTGACCTTGTACTCAGACACCTGGGTAGCAATCCCGAGTTGCCTCTTGATATAAGCTAACCACATACTTTAATTAATTTGGTGTCAAAAGGTCTAAGAAAACTCAAGTTATTATGTGAAGACCTAATTTCTATTTTTTAGCAACAGTTGACGCTCACCGGCCCAAGTAGTGTCTTGATATAAGCTACCCACATACTAAGTTTTGTGTAAATAGATCAAAGTAATCTGAAGTTATTGAGTGGAAACTAAATTTATAATATTACCAACAATAACCTTGACCTTGATCAAACTAATCTGGGTAGCAATCTTAAGCTGCCTCTTGATATAAGTTACCCAGATACAAAGTTTGGCGTCAATAGGCCAAAGCAAACTGAAGTTATTGGGTGGAAACTGAAATTCTATATTAAGCAACAGTGACCTTGTCCTTGATCACAGACACATGGGAAACAATCCCAAGCTGCCTCTTGAAATAAGCTACCCATATACCAAGTTTGAAGGCAATAGATCTAAGCAAACTAATGTTATTGAGCACAAACTGAATTTCTTTTTTAAAGCAACAATGACCTTGACCGTGATCACAGACACCCGAGTAGCAATCCAAAGCTGCATCTTGATACCAGCTACCCATACACCAAGTTTGGTGTCAATAGGCCTATGCAAACTAAAGTTGATGGGTTGAAAATAAATTTCTAATTTTAGTAACAGTGACTTTGACCTTGATCACAGACACCTGGGTAGCATCCCAAGCTGCCTCTTGATAAAAGCTACCCACATACCAAGTTTGGTCTCTATAGGCCAAAGCAAACTCTGGTTATTGAGCAAAAACCAAATTTGATGCCTGCCTGCCGACTTCGGTATTACAATAGCCCGATTTTTGTTGAAAACCTGCTTAGAAATGTTTGAATGGGCTTCATTTTAGTTTATGCATGACAACATCAACAACAATGAGGATGACACTGCCACCGCCTCTAGGACTAAAGCTGATCCAGCTAATTCCAGAATACAAAAAAACTTTCACAATTAGGGAAAGGTATCAATAGTAAGTGCAATGCCGTAACACCCACTGAGAACGAATGTAGGACAAAACCCCACCAGTTAAAACCCCACCACTCAAAATTTTATAGAGTGGACAAAACCCCACCACTAAATTTTATAGAGTGGACAAAACCCCACCATTAAATTTTACAGAGTGGACAAAACCCCACAACTTCAGTTTTATAGAGTGGACAAAACTTTCTTGTAAACATGTTAAACAAGAGGGCCATGATGGCCCTGAGGTCGCTCACCTGTATATAGGCCCCCCCAACCCCCACGCCCCCCAACGTTGCAGAGCCAATTTAACCCAAGGGCTTTTATTTGCACAAACTTGGTAGACACCCATAAGAAGATGTTTCATGCTAAACATTTAAGCTCTAGCTCATTGGGCTTTTTAAAAGAAGTTTTTTTTTAAGTTTTTACTATACACATATAGTTAAAAACAATGACACCCCTGGGGCGGGGCCAGTTTTGACCCCAGGGCTTTTATTTGAACAAACTTTGTAGACACTTACTAGAAGATGTTTCATGCTTAATATCTAAACTCTAGCTATTTGGGTTTTTTCAAAGAAGATTTAAAGTTTTTACTATATGCATATAGGGAAAATCAATGACCCCCGGGGCAGGGCCAATTTTGACCCCAGGGCTTTTATTTGAACAAACTTGGTAGACACTCACTAGAAGATGTTTCATGCCAAATATCTAAGCTCTAGCTCTTTGAGTTCTTTAAAAGAAGATTTTTTAAGTTTTTACTATATGCATATTGGGAAAATCAATGACCCCCCAGGGCGGGGCCAATTTTGACCCCCAGGGCTTTTATTTGAACAAACTTGGTAGACACACACTAGAAGATGTTTCATGCCAAATATCTTAGCTCTAGATCTTTGAGTTCTTTAAAAGAAGATTTTTAAGTTTTTACTATATGCATATAGGGAAAATCAATGACCCCCGGGGCGGGGCCAATTTTCACCCCAGGGCTTTTATTTGAACAAACTTGGTAGACACCCATTAGAACATGTTTCATGCTAAATATCTTAGCTCTAGCTCTTTGGGTTCTTTAAAAGAAGATTTTTTAAGTTTTTACTATATGCATATAGGGAAAATCAATGACCCCCGGGGCGGGGCCAATTTTGACCCCAGGGCTTTTATTTGAACAAACTTGGTAGACACTCACTAGAAGATGTTTCATGCCAAATATCTAAGCTCTAGCTCTTTGAGTTCTTTAAAAGAAGATTTTTTAAGTTTTCACTATATGCATATAGGGAAAATCAATGACCCCCCGGGGCGGGGCCAATTTTCACCCCAGGGCTTTTATTTGAACAAACTTGGTAGACACCCATTAGAACATGTTTCATGCTAAATATCTTAACTCTAGCTCTTTGGGTTCTTTAAAAGAAGATTTTTTAAGTTTTTACTATATGCATATAGGGAAAATCAATGACCCCCCGGGGCGGGGCCAATTTTGACCCCAGGGCTTTTATTTGAACAAACTTGGTAGACACTCACTAGAAGATGTTTCATGCCAAATATCTAAGCTCTAGCTCTTATGGTTTTTTAAAAGAAGATATTTAAAGTTTTTTCTTTCGGTTGCCATGGCAACCAGAGTTTTGCATGGAATTAAATTCTTTGAACAATTTTTAAAGGTGACCACCAAAGGAACATTCCTGTGAAGTTTGGATGAAATTGGCTTAGTGGTTTATGAGGAGATGTCATTTAAAGTAAAAGTTTACGGACGGACGGACGACGGACGGACGCCGGACGGACGGACGGACGCCGGACGAAAAGCGATCACAAAAGCTCACCCTGTCACTTTTTGACAGGTGAGCTAAAAACAAACAATTGTGCATCAGCAGAAACTCAAAAGAATGTGTGATCAACTCATCAATAAGGAGAAGACTGTACCTGAGTCTCTTCAGGCTATCGGCCACTGTATCCGCTTAAACTAAGTACAATGAAGGAAAATAGACTCAACTGAATAAACTAGAATGTGCTATACAAAATGTGCTATTTTTAATCATTAATTGATGAAAATGTGCTATATTCTTGATTAATAGTAAGTAGTTTATTTTTTATATGAATAAATTGAAGAAATGAATTTGAAGAAACTAATAGTAATTGATAATTCAAGGTCATAAATGTGGCACAGTCTCAAATAAATGACGATTCTTTGATGTTGATTTAACAGTTTGTAAATTGTTTGTATAATCTCATTCATTGTATTATATTGCTATTGAAATAAAGGCTATATGCTATAATTATCATGTTTTGTTCTTTAGGGATTTGGATGTTTTTTTGCGTACAGTTTGTAACACCTTTTTTGCAATCAAAACATCAATAAATAATCTGTTTTGTTCTTCAGGGATTTGGATTCAGTTTTTTGTGTACAGTTTGTAACACCTTTTTTGCATATTGCACATGAAAGATGTACATGCATTGTTAAAACAATTGTTCATTCTTATATAACACAAATGTTATACTGAAATTAAAAAAATAAAATGAAAAAAAATGTGTATATTATATATATAATATTTTAATTCAACAAATCTTGCTCAATAATTGGTAAGTGTGTTTTTTTTCCACTCTATAAAACTGAAGTGGTGGGGTTTTGTCCACTCTGTAAAATTTAGTGGTGGGGTTTTGTCCACTCTATAAAATTTAGTGGTGGGGTTTTGTCCACTCTATAAAATTTTGAGTGGTGGGGTTTTAACTGGTGGGGTTTTGTCCGTCTTCCACTGAGAACAATTGTGTACTGTGAAGCTATAACGGTAAAAGTATGCCAGGATGAGGAGAAGTAAAACCCACATTTCCTGGCTTCAAAAAACCCCATCTACATGTATGTGCAATGCAGAATGAACAAGAATCATGAACTATTGGATAGAACAAAGGCCACCATTGTTTCTCCTACCTTTGTTACATGTAATGATGTATATAATTAAAGGTATCTCAATATGTTTTCCTTTGATCAAGTCATTTTGTTGGCTTTTCATATTTAAGAATAAGTATTCATAGTCATATGTGCATCAAATTTGATCTACATTAAGTCTCAACCCCCCAAAAAAAATCATTATTTAAGTATGATGCTGAGCTTTATATATTTCTCACATTCTAAATGTATATTTTATTGTCTGTCATATGTAATGATTTTTCTTTATTCGATAGTGGCTTTCATATATAAATTGAAAAATTATTGTTACATTTATAATGCGTGTACTTTCAGCATAAAAGTGACAGACACTCACGATCTGTTGCTAAATATATATCACAATATTATAAAAATTTCTACCCCAGTGATCATAACCTTTATCATGTATTATACAGATAATAACCCAAATACATATAAAAATCAGGATTATATATTTCATGCATCATATACTTTATAATAGCTATGTTATATTTTAGGGCATGGCAAACATGTTCATATTAATAGTCAAATGGATCATCATGGGTCTTAATCGCTCACCTGAGATAATGTAATACCATACATATGAACAAGAATTTATTATTACCCAATTCTTATATTTAATTAGACCAGAATGATTATAGCTATTTTTGTAGACGATCACCCACTTAGGATCTTTCCTATAAAGGTTAGCAGTTGAGGAGGACATATATTAAGGAGGAAATGTATTTTTAATCTTATTTCTATTTTTAGCTCTGGTATCCATCCAATGATCATTTCTATATTATTTCATCACAAATGGCCATGTTTTTTAAAGTAATGTTTAATGGAAGTTAATAAGAACAAGCAATTATCATAGTATTGCAAGCAATCCATAAGTCCCCTACCGGTTAGAACCCCATCAACATTCTGAAGGGCCATTGGCCATTCACTTATGTTTCAATTTTTCTCTATTTTAAGTAATTTGTTTGTTTCATTTTACGCCTTTTTCCAACAGTATTTCAGTGATATAGGCGGGTAGTTTCCTAACCATCGTTCCTGGAGAGTTACACCAGTACTAGACTACCTTCCTTAGCGCTAAACTACCAAAGCATCTCCCGGGGATCGAACCCACGCCAGAGAGGTAACTGGATTAGAAGTCATCGACTCTAACCCCTCGACCACGGAGGCGGTCCTATTTTAAGTAAACTTGTTGGAAAAGTGCTTTAAAAGTGATCACAGGAAACAGTTTTTATGAACAGACAGACAGACGGACTGAAGGACACTCTAAAGTTAATATTTGAAACATCCCTGTTACCAAAATATAACATTTTAAAAGCAAAATTCTTAAAGAGGAGATAACTCTTGAATTAAAGATGCAATTTCATAAAAAATTTCAGCTCTTTTTGACTAATCACAAATATTGTTATATTTGCCATGTTTTAAGCCTATTTGTTGCCAAGGCAACTGATATTTTTCAAAATGGGAAGAAAAGAAAAAGACGTGCATAATCTCAAGACTGCCATCTACCCATATGTCAAGTTTCATAAAAATATTTCCAGTACTTTTTGCTTTATCACTGGATCCAGTTTATGTGTAAAATTTGCCATATTTTCAGCCTATTTGTTGCCATAGCAACCAGAATTTTCAACATAGGAAGAAAAGAAAAAGACGTGCATAATTCCAAGACTGCCATCTACCCATATGTCAAGTTTCATAAAAATATTTCCAGTACTTTTTGCGTTATCACTGGATCCAGTTTATGTGTAAAATTTGCCATATTTTTAGCCTATTTGTTGCCATAGCAACCAGAATTTTCAACATAGGAAGAAAAGAAAAAGACGTGCATAATCTCCATACTGCCATCTATCCATATACCAAGTTTCATAAAAATATTTTCAGTACTTTTCAAGTTATCGCGGGATCCAGTTTTGTGGACGGACGGACTGACGGACGGACAGACAGACAGACGGACGGACGGACGGACGGACAGACGGACAGACGGACGGACAGACGGACGGAGGGTAAACCTAAAGTCCCCTCCGGTAAACCGGTAGGGGACTAATAAAGTTTTTATTGCAAATATTTAAAAAAAATCTCATAAAAAGAAAGAGAAGACATTTTCTTAGAGTCATTTTCAAAACTCTTTAATATGCTATATTCTGACAATAAAACTTGCAAACCTTGCTTGAACTGTTCAAAATCACAGGAATTCTTACAGGTTCTTAGATTATTGTTGAGATTTATTTATTTCGGAACCATTGTAAATATAATAAAGATTAGTGCATATGGAACGCCGTGACTGTCTTATGTTATCAATGTTTTTGTTATCTTGTGAAACAATGATATTATTTTGTTGTTTGAGCATGTTAACATGTGTAATTTAAATTATGTCTTGTCAAAGGAACATGCTGACTTGTTCAAACAGCATGTTAACTTGTCAAATTATTATGATGACATGTGGAGACACCATGCTATCTTGTCAAAGTATCGTGATGACTTGTGCAAATGACATGGTAACTTGTCGAATTATTGTGATGACATGTGCAAACAGCCTGTTAACTTGTCAAAATGTAATGATGACTTGTGCAAACGACATGTTAACTTGTCGAATTATTGTGATGACATGTGCAAACAGCATGTTAACTTGTCAAAGTGTCATAATGACTTGTGCAAACGACATGTTAACTTGTCGAATTATCGTGATGACATGTGCAAACAGCATGTGAACTTGTCAAAGTATCATGATGACTTGTGCAAATGACATGTTATTTTGTATCATGCTGACATGTCAAAACATACTGTTGACTTGTCAAAGTATTATGATAACTTGTGCAAATGCCATGCTAACATGTCAAAATTCCATGATGACATGTGTAAACAGCATGTTAACTTGTCGAATTATCGTTATGACATGTGCATACAGCATGTTTACTTGTCCAAGTATCATTATGACTTGTGCAAATGACATGTTAACTTGTCCAAGTATAATGATGACTTGTGCAAATGCCATGCTAACTTGTGAATAAACAGTATGTTAACTTGTCAAATCATCGTGATAACATGTGCAAACAACATGCTAACTTGTCCAAGTATCATGGTGACTTGCGAAAGCAATATGTTAACTTGTCAAAATTTCATGATGACTTGTGCAAACAGCATGTTAACTTGTCAAGGTATCGTGATGACTTGTGCAAACTCCATTCTAACTTGTCAATGTATCATGATGACTTGTGCAAATGCCATGTTAACTTGTCAAATAATCTTGATGACTTGTGCAGACAACATGTTTATTTGTCAAAGAACCGTGATGACTTGTGCAAAACACATGTTAACTTGTTAAGGTATTATGAGCATGTCATCACGATAATTCGACAAGTTAACATGCTGTTTGCACATGTCATCATGAAATTTTGACAAGTTAACATGTCGTTTGCACAAGTCATCATGCTATTTTGACAAGTTAACATGTCGTTTGCACAAGTCATCATGATACTTTGACAAGTTAACATTTGTCTGCACATGTCATAATGATTATTTGACAAGTTAACATGCTGTTTGAACAAGTCAGCATTGTCTTTAGACAAGATATGATATAAATTGCACTTGCTAATATGCTTAAATGACACAATAATATCATCACTTCACAAGATATCAAAAACATTGATAGCATAAGACAGTCACGGCGTTCTATAAGTGCACTTCAGAAAAAGTAAGTCATGTGTGTATGGAAAGTATAGTAATACTTATTGACCATAGTCTTTTCAAGGAGACATTGAAGTGTAGTGGTAGCGTGTCAGATAAGATGTAAATGGAAATTTAATGAACTTTACAAAAACATTATTCTAAAATGGTTCTTGAACTTTCTTAAAATCTACCAGAATTTTTTCGATAATGTTCAGGAACATTTCATGTTCTTTGGTATTTAAACAATCAAAGAAAATTTCTTGAACTGTTCCCTGAAATTAGGTAATATCAATAAACAAATCATGCATTATTTATCATAGACATAATGTACATTATTCATTCTAGTCTTTGTGCACATTTGTATAGCTTATAAAATCAATAATGTACATTCTTGCATATCAGACTGGCGTTTCCATTAGTTTTACCCATGCCGGAAATTTCATCTGGCATGGGGGGTTCCAGATGAGTCGCGTGCTGTACAATGGCACGATAAAGATGTTGAATGAAAGTAGTTACGGTTGTAATGATATAAATTTTCATTGAAAATAAAGATAAAGAATTTAAAATATAATGGAATATGGTAGAATATGCAAGAAAAAATATCTGACATATGTTTGCGGTTCGGATCAGAATATCCGTCCCTCGATCACCCGCCCATGGGCGGGTCACCTCGGGACGGATATTCCGATCCGAACCGCAAAATATGACAGATATTATTATTATTCATTTCTAGTCCTAGGTGCACATTTGTATAGCAACTTAAACAAACTAGTATTTTCTGTTCACATATATGACAGAAAGTAAGAGAGATTAATGTCACATTTTCAGGATTAGATATCCTGAAACAATAATCAATTCTTAATATTACCATTGCAGCATTCACAAGGTTAATATTTGTAGATAACTTGATAACATAACACATATGATATTATTTGTCTGTTCTGGGATCATTTTATGGATGTTAATGCATAAAATGGTGTTTAATTAGCATTATTCCATCATAACTTTAGGTTAAAGTTAAAAAAAGCATAAAACTTTATATGCATATAATTATATTGTTAGTGTATAAGTGTTTTTTGCTTTCTTGAAATGCTTTGTTTTTATTTCCATTTCCCTTTGTGTTTTTTTGCGATACATACCTTTATTGTGTCAAATAATTGTACTTTCTGACACATGTTCAATTAAATTTGTAAGCAATACTGGACTGCTAGTGGTATAGCAAGAATTTTAGTTGTAAAATATTCTCATTTAGTACATTTTTTACGAGCATTTAAAAGAATCCCGGGACACCTTTCTTTATTAGAGCATACTTCAAATGTTTTAGCTATTTCTAAAGCGAAATAAATATAGACAGAGGCAGAAATGTAGATGACAGTAATCAATTTCATCAAAGAGATTGCCAATAAAGAACTTTAGATTTAGCTTCTCATTTATCTTATGTAAATGAGGTAATTTTTTACAAATATTTATTGCTACAATCTACACCAGTAGGCTGGATATAACAAACCATATGTATAACAAATCCTTTATGACCTTATGTTTATCTAAGGTACTCCATGGGTGTTTTTTTTTTACATGACAGGACTGGAAAAGTAGTTTTTGGATATAATAGAAGCTAATTTGATGTTGGTCTATACTAATAACTTGTGTGCAAATTTTCAGATCATTCCCTCACCTGTTTTTTCCCCTGCACAAACATCTTTATTTGTGCATAAATCTAAATTTTAGGCTAAGAATTGCGCATAATCAATTTTGATTGAACTATATTTCTGTTTCAGTATTTTGAAAATACTCAAATACATGTATTCAATATTTTTTCACCACTTACCATGTCAATAAAAGTTAAAGACATTTCTTTGATGTAACTGTAAAGACAACATTTTGAAATCTGAAGTCAATCCCTTCAGTAACAAGAGCTACCTCCAGGCTGGGGTAATGGTCAATTTTACTTTTTCTATATATAAGCTAACAAATAAACAATTTAAACAAACTTGTAAAAAGTTAAATTAAAGAAAAAAAACAGTTTTCCACCTTTTGTTATTTTAATAGGTCTGTCTACTAGCACACTTGTTGTTTTGTCCAAGTATGAATCATGTCCATAAACATTGATGATAAAGTTAAGAAAACATTAGCAAATTTCATTCATCTGACCTTAATAGTCAAGGTCATTTAAAGGTCATATCTAAATTATTCAACATATATGTTTGGTCACACAAGTGTTGTTTTGTCAACATTTGAATCAAATATGTATATAAATAACAAAATTATGACATTTCCTTACACAAAATTCAAGAATTTGACCATGACAAGGTCATTTGTAGGTCAAGGTCAGTTTAACCGTTTAGAAGACTGTTTTGTCCAAGTATGAAGATAATCCATTGATTGATTACCAGCAATTATAGCAATAATCAGTGAAAATTCAATAATTTTACATTCAAGATTAAAGACATACATGAGTTAAGATCAGTTTCAGTTTAATATACATGAAGGGCATGAATTAAAAGATGTTGTGTCTAAATTTGAAGTTAATCCATTTATAAACAAGCAATTATCATAGTATTGCAAGCAATACAGAAGTCCCCTACCGATAAGAACCCCAGCAATATTCTGAAGGGCCGTTGGCCATTCACTTATGCCATTGAATAAATGAACTTAAATCTTTTAAGCTCTTAATTTGTCTGTATCATAAATAATGTGTTAAGTTTTTTTCTGTCAAGTAAGGAAATTATGTTAATACAACAGGTAATCCAAAAAGATCCGTTTTATTTTCTCAGGATGAATATGTATAACTAATGTTTCAACATTTCTCTATATGAAGTAAATTTGTTGGAAAAGTTCTTTAAGTGATCTCAGAAAATGGACAGACAGACTGAGGGACAGACACTCTGAAAATAAGTCTTTAAAAATTCCCTGGTTTTTACCAGGAAAAACAAAATTCTTACATCAAAGAGAAGATAACTCTTGCAAATAAAGATTCAAGATTGTCGTACATGATGTGAGTGTAACATTAAGCACAATTATCTTAAATTTAATGAAGATACCATTTATAGTTACAAAGAAGAAAAGTAAAACAAGAGTTGTCGGAGGACAACGGCGCTCAACTATTCGAAAAAGTTGTCACAAGGGTGTTTCATTGAGTATAATAATAACTGCTTTATGACCTATATGAATACATAAAATTGTCCGAAAAGGTACAAAGGCTTGTTATTAAGATGTTTTATCTAGTAAATCACTGCTTTATTATAATCATGAATGCATTAAATTATCCCAATAAAAGGCACAAACCCTTCAGTAGTTATGGAGATACCAGCTTACAAGCAAAAACTTTACCAAGTATTTCTAAGTCAAAAAAGGGGCATAATTATGCAAAAAAGCAAATCAGAGTTATTGCACTTGTGCCAATCATGTTAGATTATCACAGAGAACAAATGTGTGAAGTTTCAATCCATTCCCTCCAATTGTTATGAAGATACCAGCTTACAAGCAAAAACTTAACCAAGAATTTCTAAGTTGAAAAAGGGGCATAATTTTTCAAAAAAGCAAATCAGAGTTATGGGACTTGTCCAATCATGTAAGATAA
Organism: Ruditapes philippinarum; assembly: GCF_026571515.1. NCBI lineage: Eukaryota > Metazoa > Mollusca > Bivalvia > Venerida > Veneridae > Ruditapes > Ruditapes philippinarum. The sequence continues at coordinate 72,464 of NW_026861226.1, read as the reverse complement.
TCACAGAGAACAAGTGTGTGAAGTTTCAGGTCATTCCTTTCAGTAGTTATGGAGATACTAGCTTAAACGCAAAAACTTAACCAAGAAATTTTAAAAAGTCGAAAAAGGGGCATAATTATGCAAAAAAGCAAATTAGAGTTATTGGACTTTAAGAAAAAATCTAAGTTCAGAGGAGATAATTCTGGAAAATTTGGTGCTAGAGTTAAAAACCTTGTCATGTATGATGTGGTTAATGAGAAGGAACATATATTTGAAAATTTAAGACTATCCCTTATAAAATAAAGAAGTTAGAAAAAAACACACATTTTTTACGTGAATTAACAGCACAAAAATGACAGCTCTCCAAATACTTTGTATAGTTGAGATAATAAAATTATTTACCAGTGTACTATCACACGCCTGGCAAACTGTCGCTCCACTTCAAAATTGTGGTGTACGGTAAAACGAGCGAACGGCATTTCCGAGATAGAACGGAAGGCCGATTTAAACGCCTAATTGTAAGTATTGTTTATGTTTTTGTCTTGTTGTTCATTTAAGTTGTATTTTTTCGAAAAACGGAAAATGTAGTTCCGTGTAGGATTGATTTAGGCTTCCAATGATCTAAGCTGTTACAAAAAGAAAATTATATTACGCCCGGGAGAACTTTTCTCCCTGACGAAGCGAACGACGATTTGTAGAATATTGAACTTCCCAACCATAGAAATGCCATACCCTTCGGATTTCTTGAAAAAGTGTATTAGAAAAATATCAATCCTTAATAAGAACTTGTCGTTAGTGCAACATAAATGACTCCTGAAGGATTTCTTAAATTTTTTAATCGATATTTTTCGAAAGTAGTGGAGCGAAAGGGCAAGAGATGGAGCAAAAGGTTCGATGTTGAGTGCAAGGCGATATTATTTTGACGTATTAGGAGGAGCGTAGTCTATGATTTTTTATATATAAAAGCTATAGAAGTTAAAATAGACATGATCAAGTGTTGAAACCGAGATATATATATATATACCTTTTAAAGACAACTAATAAAGTGTGATATCCTTTCAACGACTATAGCGTAATAAATGTAATCGCGAAGGTGTCACCTATGGCTGCCGTTGTTCCCGCCAAAATGTTGTTTTTTTTCGAAAAGTTAGATATTCAAGGTGCAGAACAGAAACAAAATTATGCAATGCATGGAACTCATTAAATTAAATGAATCACTACTACCGAGTTCAGTTCACAATGACTTTCTGTAATTAATAGCTCTAACGTACCTGTTTAGAGCAAACACAAATAAGCCACGTTTTCATGAATTTGTAAGGTGGGAAATCGCTATGAAAATGGTTGACAAAGTGTCAGTCGTTATAAGGATATAACACGTGTCCCAGTTATGTTTCTAGATACTTCCTCCCTTATTTAGCATTGTTGTTTAGTTTTTTATTTTCCTCTCAAAGTGTAAATAGAAATTTCTACTATAACTAGGTCTATTTATATTATTGATAATTTTAGTGCATACACGACTGAGCTCTGCCTTTTTTTATTACGTTCGTTTTGTTCATCGATAAACAAACAAAATCTTAGATATTTATTTTAATATAATTTTTTCTTAAACCAAGATTTGTACTGCAGTGTTTGATTATAAAAGTAAAAATTTCTATTTACACTTTGAGAGGAAAATAATAAACTAAACAACAATGCTAAATAAGGGAGGAAGTATCTTGAAACATAACTGGAACACGTGTTATATCCTTATAACGACTGACACCTTGTCAACCATTTTCATAGCGATTCCCAACCTTACAAATTCATGAAAACGTGGCTTATTTGTGTTTGCTCTGAACATGTACGTTAGAGCTGTTAATGACAGAAAGTCATTGTAAACTGAACTCGGTTATAGTGATCTATTTAATTTAATGTGTTCCATGCATTGCATAATTTTGTTTCTGTTCTGCACCTTGAATATCTAACTTTTCGAAAAAAATAACATTTTGGCGGAACAACGGCAAGCCATAGGTGACACCTTCGCGATTACATTTATTACGCTATAGTCGTTGAAAGGATATCACACTTTATTAGTTGTCTTTAAAAGGTATATATATCTCGGTTTCAACACTTGATCATGTCTATTTTAACTTCTATAGCTTTTATATATAAAAAATCATAGACTACGCTCCTCCTAATACGTCAAATTAATATCGCCTTGCGCTCAACATCGAACCTTTTGCTCCATCTCTTGCCCTTTCGCTCCACTACTTTTGAAAAATATCGATTTAAAAATTTAAGAAATACATCAGGAGTAATTTATTTTGCAAGAAGGACATGTTCTTATTACGGGTTGATAATTTACTAATACACTTTTTCAAGAAATCCGAAGGGTATGGCATTTCTATGGTTGGGAAGTTCAATATTCTACAAATCGTCGTTCGCTTCGTCAGGGAGAAAAGTTCTCCCGGGCTTAATATAATTTTCTTTTTGTAACAGCTTAGATCATTGGAAGCCTAAATCAATCCTACACGGAACTACATTTTCCGATTTTCGAAAAAATACAACTTAAATGAATAACAAGACAAAAACACAAACAATACTTGCAATTAGGCGTTTAAATCGGCCTTCCGCTCTATCTCGGAAATGCCGTTCGCTCGTTTTACCGTACACCACAATTTTGAGGTGGAGCGACAGTTTGCCGGGCGTGTATCAGTCTATCAATATTTCAATTGTAAACATTTTAAACGGTATTAGTACACATGTATTTAAAACTACTTGCACACATAAAGCAGACATTACCTGCACTAAACAAGTATAAAAAAAATCTGTGAAATTTTTGAAAATAGTCTCATTAAATAAGAGCTTTCTTTCACTTTCAAGTCAGTGTTAATATAGTTTATCTTATCAAGACAGAATTACTGCCTGCAGTTTAAGACTGACACCATTCTCATGTTAAAAAACATTTACCACAATATAGAATACATTGTAATAATTTTCCTTTATAAAAAACTTAAATGTCAATAAATACTTACGAAAGAAAACTAGTTTATGTCCACTGGGTAGAATAATGTTTATAATGAATGTAAGATCTTTATATAAATGCATAGAGAATGTCAACAACATTTGATATGCTTCAATTCCTTCAATGCCTACCTCCACATATCGCTAAAGTTCACAGTAAAGTGTACCTTACATATCGCTAAAGTTCACAGTAAAGTGTACCCACGGCTATTAAAACATATGACAGTTTAAATGTCTGTAACATTATACCTAAGTTTCACAAATTAAAATAAACAAAACTGTTCAGCATTTAGTTGTTATAAGAAAGAGAAGTATCAATGCTATATGAAGTTTTGTAGGACGAGTTTCAAACACATTTATTGTATTATATTGATTCAGGAAATTCCATTAATAGATTCTTTCATTTCCTCCAATTATGAAAAGCAGAACATACCATATATTCAAAATGTACAATCATTTCTTTAACAGTATTGAGATTAACAACAATTTAAATTTTCACAGTATCGATAGAAAAACGACAGCAACAAACAAGACAGCCATTTTTTTGTAGATGTCAACTTAGCAATGACACATATGTAAGCTTTTGGCATATTAGTTTCATAAAAGAAGACTTAAATGTGTCTTCTTACACTAGCCTTTATAAACTAAGTGAGCCCTGGGGTGTGGTAAAATTTTGACCCCAGGCACATGATTGATGTAATTTTTGTATTAGACCACAAGGTGATGCTACATGCAAAATCACCTACGGGCATGTCGACTTATGATACTTATGGTCTACTAGGCAATGCTACAAGATAAGTTTTTTTGGTATAATAGTTTCACAAAAGAAGACTTAAGGTAGACCATGGCTAATGGGCACTATCAGGAACTGTAAAATTGACAACATAGGATAGTTATATGTCTTAAATGCAGGAATTTTTTTTTCAGGATTTTGGGAACATGACCCATACTCATGGAATTGGGAATTTTAGCGATGTTTTGTTAAAAATTTGAAATAGTTGCATGATTGAAATTTTGCGGTGATTAAATGAATCATATGCGAACATTCAACTGTCTTAACGATGGCATTTTCAAACATTTAAGCACTATTACAGTGATAAGCCCTTATTTTCAAAAATTTTAGAATTCTTTTTCATTTTGTAACTTTCAATTGGGAATATTTTCCTGTGGATTGGGAAAATAATATACTATTTCAATTGGGAATATGACCCAATAACGAATATAAAATAAGCCAAACACTAGAAATGTGTTGTCACACCACGGATGCCCCTGCATGCAGCCAAAATTTCAGATGTTACAATATTTATTTCCAAATTTGTTTGCATAAACTATTTTTTTCATTTTAACTTCTAAGCCCTTAAAACTATTCAATGTAAACACAAACCATTTTTATACAAAGTTCAAGGTACTGAAACTTATTTCAGTGTTAACTTTTTGTAAATTGCATATTGCATATTTGTAGCCAAAATAATGACTACATACAATTCTACAAAAGTATGAGTGCTAAAAATTCAAAATTTTTCCAACATTCAAGAGAGATAACTTTGTACAAAATCATTGAACCATGACAAAATTTGAACTTATTACTGCTTATTTCTAAGATATATGTATATGTCAAATTTGACCTGAATGTGTTACAACCATTGGGGAGATAATGAACGGAAACTAAAAATTTCTGATTTTTTTCAAAGTTCAAGAGGGATACCTCTGTCAGCTATCATCAAACCATGACCAAAGTCGAACTTGACCTGCACATTCCTTTGACGTATCCATATGTCAAATTTGAGTAGAATGTGTAAAATCGTTGGGGAGATAATGAACGGAAACTGAAAATTTCTGATTTTTTTCAAAGTTACTACTAATGCATCAAACTGGAAACCTTTATATATCTTTTGTACAGCATTCATGTAAAGTTTGGTCAAAATTCATCAAATGGTATAGGAGGAGTAATAATAATAGTCAAAATGAATGCAAAAATTAAACATATTCCCAAAGAGTATTTCGAATATAGTTTGCCGAGTTCTGTAAAAATACAGAAACAGTGCCATTTTTCTTATTTGAATAATGACTTATAGATGAAAGCCTGGTTTCCAGAGTATTTTAGAATCAGTAAGAAAACTGTGAAGAATCGGTAAGAAAACTGTGAAGAATCGGTAAGAAAACTGTGAAGAATTGGTAAGAAAACTGTGAATAATCAATAAGAAAACTGTGAAGAATCCATAAGAAAAATTGTGAAGAGACTGTAAGAAAACAGAATAACAAAACTGTAAAGAGTCAAACAAGAGCCACCGCCGGGCGGGGGCAACACTCGACTTTTTACTTTCTCTATAAGCAAACAAAGAAATGCTTGAACAAAATCTTAACGTTAATCCTTTTTATAAAAGTAATCGGTCTGTCTTGACACATAAGTTTTGTCTATATATTTTGTATATATAAATATACTAAATTATATATATAAATAGAAACACACAATTCTATAAATAGAAAATTCTATAAATAGATACATGTGGTAGAGTCACAGGGTGGAGTCACGTGGTGTAGTCACGTGGTAAAGTCACGTTGTGGTGTCACGTTGTGGAGTCACATGGTGGTGTCACGTGGTGGAGTCACGTGGTAAAGTCAAATGGTGGAGTCACGTGGTAAAGTCATGTGGTGGAGTCATGTGGTGAAGTCACGTGGTGGTGTCACGTGGTGAAGTCATGTGGTGGTGTCACGTGGTAAAGTCAAGTGGTGGAGTCACGTGGTGGAGTCACGTGGTAGAGTCACGTGGTGGAGTCACGTGGTGGAGTCACGTGGTGGAGTCACGTGGTGAAGTCACATGGTGAAGTCACGTGGTGAAGTCACATGGTGGAGTCACGTGGTAAAGTCACATGGTAAAGTCACATGGTGAAGTCATGTGGTGAAGTCATGTGGTGGAGTCACGTGGTAGAGTCACGTGGTGGAGTCATGTGGTGGAGTCACGTGGTGGAGTCACTTGGTGGAGTCACTTGGTGAAGTCACATGGTGAACTCACGTGGTGAAGTTACATGGTAAAGTCACATGGCGGAGTCACGTTGTAAAGTCACTAGGTAAAGTCAGGTGGTAAAGTCACATGGTAAAGTCACGTGGTGGAGTCACGTGGCACAAATACATATACATAAAAAGAAATTATCTCTGGTGAAAAAAAGACAAATTGTACAGGTAATAGTGTAAAGATATATTGTCAAATCATGTTCCAAACAGTTACAAACAACCGTCATTTTCCCAATGACAAACAAACAAAAGCAGTGAAGTTAAGAAAACAGCATAATTATGTCAAAATGTAATTAAGAGTGGAAAACCTTGGCATACTGAGCTTACTTGTGACCCTTCATATATAGTTTCAAGTGAATATTTGTAAAGGTAAATTTCTATGAAATATTTATTAGTGGTAAGTATGCAGTGTCTTATGAAATATTTACATGTATAACTGGTAAGTATACAGCATATTAAAATTGAAATAAATGGGAAAATAAATGTCCAAATGTGACTGAAATATTTAGGTTAGTTCTTTAACAGTATAGATATTGTGGTAAATTATGAACTGAATAAACAAGTGAATATCTGTTCTAGTTTTAGAAACATTTAAGTATTTAATTAATGGTTACATCAAAACATTTTCTAAGTCTAAAAGGGGCATAACTTGTGTCATAATTCAATGGAATTGTAGAATTTTCGTCATCTGAGCTTGCTTGTAACCATCAATATAAATTTTAAGTTTCAAGTAAATATCTGTTCTTGTTTAAGAAATATTATAGTAAATAAATTTAAAGACATATGTATTTGAAGTTTTAAATGATTATCTGTTCTAGTTTTAGAAGTATTCAAGTACATGTTAAAATTTAAGAACATTTTCTAAGTCAATTTTGACCTTCAAGTGTGACCTTGACCTTAAGCCGGCACAAAGGTAACATGGGTTCTGCACATAACCTTTTTGAGGTGAACATTTGAGAAAAGTTTGAAGAAAATCTTCCATTAGTATAGGATTTACAGAGCGGACACAACATATTGTCTAATAATATTTTGATTGTATGTAAATTTGAAGACTTAAAAAGGGGCATAACTTTGTCAAAATGCAATACAGAGTTATGAAATTTGACCTGCATATCTTAATTGTGACACTTCATATATATTTTTAATTTTGAACAAATACCTTTTCTAGTTTCAGAAATATTCAAATACATGTTAAAATTTAAGAATATTTTTGACGTTCAAGTGTGACCTTGACCTAAAGCAAAAGGGTAACATGGGTTCTGCACATTATCTTGTTAAGGTGAACATTTGAGCCAAGATTGAAGAAAATCTAATTAGTGTAGGACTACATAGTGGACACGACATACTGTCTAATATTTGATTGTTTGATATTTGACCTTTAATTTTGACCTTGACCTTGAGCTGACACATCCCCTTGTTGAGGTGAACATTTGAGCCAAGTTTGAAGAAAATCCTTCAATTGGTATAGGATTTATAGAGCGGACACTATGATGGAGATGGACCGACCGACTGACCTACGTGACAGGGCGAATCCATTATAGCCCCCCTCCCCCCGCCCCACATTTTGTGGTGGGGGTATAATAAAGAAAACTCACTGATGTTGTTAACATATAAAGTTTCAAGTCTTTGGGCGGACAAGCTTTTTTTAGTCAAGGAGCCTGTGACCTAGACCTAATGGCCTCAAAATCAATAGGGGTCATCTACTTATCATGACCAATCTCAATACCAAACATGAAGACTGTGTGCCAAAGGATTATTAAGTTATTGTGTGGATGATGGACTGCCAGACGACCAGACCGACAAGCTAATTCCAGTATACCTGGAACAACTTTGTTGTGTGGATAACAATATACATGTTTTTCAAAAAATTGTTAACTGTTAAGACAAGTCATCAATGAGATTTTAAGGTGAACAAGAAGGCCATGATGGCCCTAAATCCCTCACCTGAATATAAAAACTCTGCATAACAAGCAACAAGTAATATTGTAAACTATTATAAAAATCTAAATCTTAAACTGATATCACAAAGTTCATATTTGTATCTGAAATACTGCATGTGTAAAAACATTACTGGTTGCTATTGCTAAGGGAGAACAACAGTTCCAAAAGATGTTTGCATATTAGGAAAATCAATGACCCCTGGGGCAGGCCAATTTTGACTCCAGGGCTTTTATTTGAACATTAACTTGGTAGACACTCACTAGAAGATGTTTCAGGCTTAATATCTAAGCTCTAGCTCTTTATGTTTTTAAAGAAGATTTTTTAAGTTTTTATTATTCACATATTAGGAAAATAAATGACCCCCGCAAGGCCGGGCCGATATTGACCAAAGGCCTTTTAATTGAACAAACTTGGTTGGCACTCACAAGAAAATGTTTCCTGCTAAATATCAAAGCTTTAGCTTTTTGGATATTTAATAAGAAGATTTTTTTGTTTTTACAATAATACATATATGGAAATTCATCTACCCTCCTGGGCCGAGACCAAGTTTGACCCTAGGATTTTTATTTGAACAGACTAAAATGGTAGACATGTTAGAAGATGTTTCATGCTAAATATATAACCTCTAGCTCTTTGTGTTTTTAAAAGAAGATTTTTAACTTTTTACTAAATTATGACTTATAAGGAAAATCAATTACCCCCTGGGGTAGAGCTAATTTTGACCCCAGGGCTTCTATTTGAACAAACTTGGTAGACACAATAGAAGATGTTTTACGTTCTAGCTCTTTTAAAAGAAGATTTTTTTCAGTTTTTATCTTATACATATTAGGAATATCAATGGCCCACCCGCGAAAGGACCAATTTTAATCCCAGGGCTTTTATTTGAACAGACTTGGTAGACACTCACTAGATGTTTCATGCTTAATATCTAAACTCTAGATGCACATAAGAATATATGACAAAACACTATGATCTTTCCCTTGCAGAGACCTTGATATTTGGGCTAGGTATCTAGAGCTTGCGCACAGCACACTGATGAGGCCATGTATACAAATTTATTTAAAAATCCCATCATGGCTGCAGAAGTTATAGACCTGACAAGGAGTATATACTTTTGAAAAGACACTTACAATAAAAACAGACACGGGTTACACATTATATGTACCCGTTCCCCCCATTTTATATCAGGGTGCATAAAGCACAATACTTCTACAATTTATGTATACAATTCTTGTTCTACAGAGACATAAAATTGATAGATAACTATGTTTTGAAATTGTTCCTAGAATTTCTTTTCAGTTATTCCAGGGAAAGAACAACAAGTATTAAATTACTTACAGTTGCTTAGGCAACAAACACAAAAATAATACTTAAAGTACTATCCATCTCTATAGTGATTTTGCTGATATCTTAAAATAGTAACCGATATATGATTATCTGTGTGACACTGCTATATTACAGTAATTTGATCTTTTTAGAGCTTGCTGAATTCCTTTTTAAACTTAATGCTTAATATTTTATGATCTTGACTTGACAGACAATAGTACAGGCATTTTATGGTTAAGCTTTGGAAAAACAAAGTTGCTACAAAACTAGCACTCTTATATAAAATTTATTCAGCACTGATTGAATGAGTTACTTTGCAAACAGAACAAAAGCAAACAAATTTGTCAAATACATAAGTTCTTAATGACTTTCAAAATAACAAAGGTAAATAACAAAGGTAAACAAGAGCCGGTTGAACCGGGTGATGCTTCCCGAATAGGTTTTGGACACAGGAAGGTATACCTCTTGTAGTGTAATTGTTATGTCACAGACAAAGTTCAAAGTGTAAAAACAGCCCAAATGTTGCGCGTGATACGTCATCTCAATATGGTGATCATTTCTGTGAAATAGTTGTAAAATCCGACTTCAAATAAGTTATGGGCCGAACACGATTTTGCTGCAAGGTCATGCAGTGACCTTAACCTTCAAGGTAGCAACCCAAATGTTTGGTGCGACACATCTTCTCAATATGGTGATCATTTCTGTGAAATTGTTGTAAAATCCGACTTCAAATAACAAAGTTATGGGTTGGACACGATTTTGCTGCAAGGTCATGATTTGACCTTGACCTTCAAGGTAGCAACCAAAATGTTCCTCACAACCATCGTCTCAATATGGTGATTATCTCTGTGAAATAGTTGTAACATCCGACTTCAAATAACAAAGTTATGGGACGGACACGATTTTGCTGCAAGAAGATGCTGTGACCTTAACCTTTAAGGTAGTGACCCAAATTTGCGCGCGACACGTCATCTCAATATGGTGATCATTTTTGTGAAATAGTTGTAAAATCCGACTTCAAATAACCAAGTTATGGGCTGGACACAATCTTGCTGCAAGCTTTTTTATGACCTTGACCTTCAAGGTAGTGACCCAAATGTTGGGCGTGAAACGTCATCTCAATATGGTGATCATTTTTGTGAAATAGTTGTAAAATCCGACTTCAAATAACCAAGTTATAGGCCGAACACGATTTTGCTGCAAGGTCATGCTGTGACCTTGATCTTTAAGGTAACTATCCAAATGTTGGGCGTGACACGTCGTCTCAATATGGTGATCATTTCTGTGAAATGGTTGTAAAATCCGACTTCAAATAATGAAGTTATGGCCCAGACACGTTTTTGCTGCAAGGTCATGCTGTGACCTTGACCTTCAAGGTAGCGACCCAAATTTTAAGCGTGACACGTCGTCTCAATATGGTGATCATTTCTGTGAAATAGTTGTAAAATCTGACTTCAAATAAAGAAGTTATGTGTTGGACACGAATTCGAGAGATGTCTCGATGGACGGACTGACGGACGGGGCAACTATATGCTCCCCCGAAATTTTTCGAGGAGCATAATAAAATGGTTTTCTGTGGGCAGAAATTTTCATAACACCCTTCTTAGCATTTTTTAGAAATCAGCTTTTCTTCACTTTTATTCTTTTCCAGACAGAATTGATCATTTATTATTAACCCTTTCACTGCCATAGGAACAGCTTATGCCGTCGATGTTATTTTCGGCGTATTTGCCATATGGACAGCTTTAGCCGTTTCTATAATAATAATAATAGTAATAATAATAAATTAATAATGATAATAATAATAAAAATAATAATAAACAATAATTATTATTATACTCACAGATTTGGAAACATATATAATTATTATAATACTTATAACAAATAATAATAATTATATTAATTAATAATATAGTAATTTCTTGGAAAACCCTCTGGCAAACAGGTGATCAATAAAACAATAACCCTCTGGCAGCGAAAGGGTTAATGCATGCCTTTTAATAGTTTCACGTTTTCAAAGAATCAAGAATAGTACAACTGTCCAAACAAGTGTTAAAACCTGTGCCTAAAAGACTTGTCACTTGAATTGAATACATCTTCAAAGATATATATCGACGATTGACTGCAAAACTGCAGTAATCTAAATGCAATATAGAAAGACTTACAACAACCTTGCTGTCAACCCTTGATATGCAATTTGTAATAATAATATGAAAAAATATGCAACATAGAATTTTGGTTGGTTGTAGTTCCTTATTTGCATCAAAATACCAGTGATTTTTTTTCCTAATTGTTTTAAACACATATCCTTGCAATTTAAGCTAGGGCTTTCCTACTCACCCAAGCGTCAGCATTACACTGGTTAAAGATCTGCATGAAAATGTAAAGTTCTAGCCGTATATTAGAGTCACATACAACTAACCTATAAGCACTGCTGAGGCTATTTAGGTTATTTATTTTAAAAATGCTGTACGGCTACATGTAGCCTCAACAGTGCCTATAGGCTAATTGTATACATGTGACTCACATACCGTAGAACACTTTCTTCAAGCATTCCTTTTTCATGCTGTGCATAATTATATATCTTGTAATAATGCACTTGACTGTCCTATTTGTTTGATAGGGGAATATTGTGAAGTGTGTTAGAACTATTTTTTTTGCATAGGCTCGAAAAACACCTTGATGCATAAAATTCTAGATCACTGTTTCTGGTTAGATCTACAAGAAAAACTTAAACTCACAATTGGAAACAACATGAAACAATAATAAATATTAATGGAGCAAATACATTGTACACTCTTTTCATTGGTTTAATTGTTTATTATTTAATTGAAATAAATTTTAAAGGGTTTTATTGACCTTTTCGAAAACCTAGCTAAACAACGTTTTCCGGTATGTTACGGATTTAGCTCTGGGGAATTACACCAAAAGATGTACATAACACAGTTACATAATATTTCTATTTCTATATCATTATTTTACTGTTTAAGGTGAAAAAATATGATGTATTTGAAAATTATCAATATTCCTTTAATATCTATTGCAAATTTTTCAAAAAAATAAATTGTTTATAATGAAAATCAATAAAATTAAAACAGGCGTAGTAACATCTTCCATAATAAATAAGGTTATTTTCTGCGTAAACTTGTGTATTCACTTTATTTTTTGTGTGGAATTATTCATACAATGATATTTAATTATTTTCTTATAAGGAAAACAGTGTTTAGCTAGGTTTTCGAATTAGTGAATTGTTTATCATTTAATTGAAATCGTTGATGAGAATTAAAGGGCAATATAACTGACAAGTACATGTACATGGCAAGTACATGTAGCCCAACAAATTGTGCGCTTTAGGGCTTTTTATTATATCTATAGACGATGGTCGCCCCTCGAAATAACAAACATCTATGAAGTATCAGATTATAAAATCGGTCGGTCTTGCAGTCGAAATATTGAGACTAAACTGACAAGCTACACGCTGTGCCAGAGTACCCTAAAATCCGCCTGCCTGCTGCAGCCTGAACAACTGTAGACCCAGTAGATCTAGTCCAATAAATTAGACGTTACAGGCTTGTTATTAATATCTCAAAGCGACGTCATATTTATAGGACCCAGGATCATTTAAAAATTTCTCAGTCTAGAAATATTGTCATAATGTAACACTAGAGTTCTACAATAAAACGTCAATAGACTTAAATATTTTACTGTATAAATAAGCTTTAAAATCCTGAACATGACAGAATTCCTACCTTCCAATTAAATTACCTATTTGGAAAAGAAATTGTTTACATGTTGTCGGTGATACTGTGATACTACACAAAATATGATATCTTACAGATATTCAGAAATATAGTGGTCGCTGACCTGATCTAATATTGCCTGGGTCAGAATCTCGCTTCTCGACGGGATATATTGCACACAAAATAGCACAATATCTCATCGCGTAGTAAAATCAGTTGGACAAATTAATCAGAAGTAGACTCTGTTTTTCCCCAGCTCACCTGTGCATTTTGTTGGGGCAGAGAATCCGTTATTGTAATAACATCTCCTTAAGGACCACTTTTGATATTGGCCTGGCAGTCATGGGTTTTCCATGTATTATTTTTAGTGTATTTAGTAAAAAAAATTAAAATGTTCTCCTCAAAATCCAAAAAGGCTATTGGTGAAAAATTAGCATGAATCATTTCATAGTGAACCTCTATACTTATTTTGTTCAAAAAAAGATGTTTATTTTCTAAGAAAATAATAATTTTTACGAAATGATACGACGCAGTTGAAAATAAAATATATGATACGACGCAGTTGTATTTTTGGTTGTATTTTTTGTCTTTTCAACAGGGATGATTTTGGCAATATATTTCTATTTTATGGAATAATCACTTGCTCTAGATAACAAAACCCCAGATCATTTGCGGTGTATAGCAATGTTATGTTGCTTTTGATTATTTAGAATACATTGTGTCATGTCTAATATAACATTTAATTTGAAAGTTTACATTGCGGAAGCTACTTTTCAGTTAAACATGAACATGTAACCTAATTGATCATAATATCTGAAATAATTTCTTATATTTTCCCGTATGTTCAATATTATCCCTAATTTTTTTTTGCAAAAAAAATGTAGAAATCTATTAACTTGAATTCATTTTGGCTAGCTACGCTCCAAGTTAACTGTGGTTCTGCATGTTCTAGGTATATGACTGCTTTTTTGTGTTCATACTTTCACTCTACACATTAGCTTTACTAGGGGCGAGGACCTCAGGCGCGCCTTTGTGCATTATTTTAGGCAAAATGTTGCACCTGCAGAGAACCATCGACATTTTGAAACTAGCTTGATAGGTTTTCCACACGAAAGAATAAAAAGTCCCTGGTGGTTTTCGAATTCATAGCAGTTCAGTTCAAGTGATTTGAATTCAGTAAACATAAACAGTTGGCCTCGGTCGGACACACCTGTCTGATTTGTTTTTTTTTCAACAAAATTTGTTAACGTCAGCTGTACAAATAAGCAGCTTTTTTATTAACTTCTGGCGTGAAGTTTTAAGATTATAATTATTTGAATTAATTATAAAGAGAGTAACATTTAAATGTCTTATTTCGATATGACTAGCAGAGAAATATTCAATGTAAACAGGGGGTAATCCTCTGTGAAGTCATTTTCTGAAAACTTTTGTTTAAGTTTTCAGGCAATTCATTATCAAATAAAAATCAAATAAAAATCACACTTGGTATGAAGGTATGTTAAGATGCCATGTCTCTAGTCTGTTGAAAATTCGATGCGATAATCTGACCAGTAAATTTTCTGTTCAATATTGTAAAAATTCTTCAATACTGTTGAAAGATGGTGTCTGCCTATATCTGTATCAAATTTATCGTGCACAGCGTAAATTACCCTTGCAAAACGGACACATTCTTTACAAAATAATTTGTAGTTGTATCATATGTAACTCGATTTTGGAAATTTAAAGTTTTTTAATGGAGAAGAATGATACTTAAATGCAAATATAGAAAATACATTCCGTAGACCTTTCCTCATCGGCGATAAAGAAATGCAATACGACAAAATCAGCGGTAAAGTTCCGCGGCGCTGAAAATTAAATGACTAAACGGAACGCATAACCTACTTGCAAAAATATATTGTAATATAATTTTAGAAATTCAATGTTCAGTTTCAAATAATAAAGCTCATGTGTTCTCATCGATTATTAAGAAAATGAATACAATAAAATCGGCACGTAAAAGACATAAGTAATAACGGAATTGACGGAAATTGTTGCTATTACAAGTAACAAAGGTAGGCATGCAATTTGCGCATAGCTCTCTTCGCACTGAGACCTTTTCAAAATTTGTAATTCTTTCTCTTTTTTTTTTTTAAAAAAAGGTCATTCCTGATTAATACAGGGTTCAGGAGAGGTTACACTGGAATATTGAATTTTGTATCAAAAATAGTAATCACTCCCATTTCGAACTCATGGAAACAATTTTAGAAGCATACTTAGGCAACACTGGAACACGTTGTCATATGGGTGTGCGATCGCGTGTTTCAATGTATATTGCATTTGATACAGCTTTTCGGAATTTGTAGATGCTTATGATAGGTACTAAAATGCGACCGAAAAATGTAGCCTTAATAGAATTGTATTACATTTCCATTTTTATGGAACCAATGAGTGACCTCTGCTTTTGACTTAAGTTGTAAACAAGAAAATGTTGTTGGGCGTTATTAGCAAAACCTAGCACATAATTTAAATAGTTTAACCAATATGCAGCCTGCAATGAAAATACAACTGCGTCGTATCATATTTATTTTCAACTGCGTCGTATCATTTCGTAAAATCATTATTTTCTTGGAAAAATAAACATCTCTTTTTGATGAAAGTTTAGTAAATGACGCAAAATTATGTTTTGAAGTTTATGGTGAACTCTGAAAATGAGTATATAATTGATTTGAAGGAAAAAACGATACATAAAGCAATATGAACTGCGTCGTATCAACACAATTTCATAAAAAATTTGCTCCGCTTCGAGTTGCAAGTTCGCTATAACTTTTGTTAAACAAAATAGTTGTGCAAGCAACATATACCGAACAAAGCGGAAAATAGTGTAGCGTGTTAATACATATATCTGGTTTTCAGTCATTTCCAACAAAAAGAGTTTTAAACTAAAAGATACATTTTTCGTTCCAAGATGGCGGCGTTTGTTTACATTTTGTAGGATACGACGCAGTTTTGATTCCCAGCCCTGAGAAAAAAATCAAGGTTTTCCTTTTTTAATTTTAAAAGGTCTGTCTAGTCACTCTTCTTGTATGAATCCTTTTCATAAATAAGTGACAGTTTAAAAAGGTTATATCTAAATTATTCTAGGTTGGTTGGGTAACAAGTGTAGTTTTGTTTACACATGAATCAATTCCGTACATACATATCAAAATAACGACAACTTCACTTTGACCTTGAAGCTCAAAGTTAAGGTCAGTTCAGCTTTTAGAATGTCTTGTCCAAAAGGTTGTTTTGTACAAGTATGAAAATAATTCATTGATTATTTACATATTTACAGCAAATTATAGCAATAACCAGTGACAATAAAATAATTTGACCTTCAAGGTCAAGGTCATAGATAAGTCAATGTTAGTTTGAGTTTGATATATATGATGGTCCTGACCTAAAAGAGATTAATCCGTTTATGAATAAAAAAAGTCATAGCCAATTGCAGAAAAAAAAACTGAGAGAATTTCATTAATTTGACATTGACAGTCAATGTCAATTAAGGTCAAGGTCACATCTTAATTATTCAATATGTTTGTTTGGTAACAAGTCTTGTTTTGTCCAAGTTTAAATCAAATCCGTACATAAATAACAAAATACACGTAATGACAATTTAACCAAAATTCAATAATTTGACCTTGGCAGTCAAGTTCATTTAAAGCTCAAGATCAAAATATATAGATAGTCCATGTACTCATTACCCAGTTACATTCAATTATAGCAAATATCAGTGAAAATTCAATAATTTAACCTTAAAGTTCAAGGTCTTAAAAGAGTCAAGGTAAATTTGAGTTCGTCATATCCTAAACTATGATCTTATATAATATGAAGTCAATCCATTCAATAATAGTTAAGTTATAGCCAGTTACAGCAAAGAAAAAGAAAAAAATCAATAATTTGACTTTCAAGGTCAAGGTCATTTATGGGTGAAGGTCAAGGTCTGGTCGTTAACTTGAAGGTCTATCCTACAAGATTATTATGTTTAAGTTTGAAGACAATCCATTCAAAAATAACAAAGTTAAGCCACTTGTAGCAAAATTTAGACATTTGACCTTGAAGGTCAAGGTCATTATGAATGAAGGTCAATGCAAGTCTGGTCTACTTAAATGTCTTGGCCAAAGATGTCTTGCCTACATGACTAGTGACAATACCTTCATTTTTCTTTTCTTTTTTAAGAAGTAAAGCTAAAAATGTGTTTTAAAGGAAATAAGTCACAGAGTGGCCTTAATGAAAGGTTTTCAGATTTACTGTATAGTGATGAAATAAAATAGAACAGTGTCTTCTTTGTCCATATTAGACTGAAAACTGTTGAGCAATTCAAGGCATTGTGTGAATTTCTTGTTCATGATCTGCCAGTTTGTCAAAGCCCTTTTGTTAAAATTATTAAATGTTGGTAAAGGTAAATGAGTGGCCATCTTTAAGATGCGTTACATGAAATAAAGCATTAAGAGTAAATAATGTTTAAAGTAAACTAACATTATGTTACAGAATGTATTCCAAGTATAAGATACTTATTTTTAAAAGTTCAGATTATCTATACTTACAAGTGTAACATACAAGACATGCCCACGGCAGATGTCCAGCCTGCTTGTCTTTACTTCTAATTTGAACCTACAAGCGTCAGATCAAGGAGAAAGATGTATACAAATGTACATAGGTGAAATGTGTGCAACACATTCTCTTTATACCCAAGGCAAAATCTTGAGATTACATCATCTTAGGTGACCTTCACCTCTGACCCGGTGACCTGGTTCTTGTGCATGACAGGAAGTCTCATGATGAACATTAATTTTGTGCCTCAAAAACTCAACTCATGTTATTTGGAAACTCCTCCATGCAAAAAGAAGTAATGGAATGGACAAGTTTGGATACACGCACATACACATAAACACTGAACAGCCATTTTGACTACTATGTCGAGCTCACGGCAAACGGGTTCAACAAAAATCCAAAAACATAGCATAATTCTTCAAAGCTTAAGCAAGATGCAGCGAGGACAATCAAATTTTGATTTGACCTCTTGTGACCTTGACCTTCATTTTGCCCCAGACAACTCAAGTCTCCATAGAGAACTTTTGTTCTAAGTTATATTAAAATTCATCCATGTATATAGAAGTTATACTCACAATTGAAAGTTTAAATTTTTTTTTACCTTTGACCCTAATGCAAGACCTCGACCTTTCCCACAGACACCTGAATTTGTCCAAAGTTATATTAAAATCCCGCCATGCATGTAGGACACGGGTTTTGCACTGACCCCAGAAAAAAGTGGCCTTGATCGCTCAAAGGCGGCTTTGGCCACTCAAAAGCGGCATACCTGTTTAGTGTGCTACACACCATCACAATCCTTCAATGAATGAGCAAAATACAGCACCAACAAATTTTATTCTTGTGACCTTGACCTCTATTTCGAACCAGACATCTCTACTCAACATGGAGGGTATTTGTGCTAAGTTATACTAAAATCCATACATGTATATAGAAGTTATACTCGCAAATGAATGTTTTTTTTTGTTACTTGACCTTTGACCCCTAATTGTGAACTTGACCACAGACACCTGAATTTTTCGTGCAACACTCCACCTCGCTTAAGACAACATATGACCAGGTTATATCAAAACCCCTCCATGCATGTGGAAGTTATTCTCACGGACATACACAAACTTTACGCAAAAGTACTAAGTCTATGTCAACACAAGCTGGCTCGACAGTATAATGATCTTGGGGAACATACAATTTATGTATTTGCTATAAGTATTCATACAATGAAAACAAACGGTTGAAAATTGTTACATTTAATGGTACAAAGACATTCATTATCTGACATATCATCACTCCTGAAACATGTTCTGGTTAATATTTCCTAAATAATTTATCGTAAATGACTGCCATAGAAGTATCCAGAAAATAACATTTTTAAAAGCAAAATTCTGAAACTAAGAGGAGATAACTCTTGAAATATAAAGATGCTTGACTTATGAATATTGTCATACATGGTGTGAGTGTTACAAAGAACAATTATCTAAAGTATAAAGAAGATACCATTTATAGTCACAAAGAAGAAAAGTGAAAAAACAAAAAACTTCAAGTATACCATTTATAGTAACAGAGAAGAAAAAAAATCAAATAAATTTCTAGTACAAATTGAAAATTATCATGGAAACCCATAACTTATAAATCTAATCACATATGATGTAGTTGTTGATAATGAATGTTTATTTTAAATTTTAAGTACATCCATGTAAAAATAAGAAAGTTAAAGAATGAATAAGAAAAATTTAAAGAATAAGGAGATAATTCTGGAAATATGGACGCTAGATTTATGATGCTTGTCATATTATTATGATGAGGGAGTTTGAAGTAAATGCAATAAGAAATGATGAAGTTTGAGTAGAAAATAATAATTTCTGGAAAAAAATCTAAGTTCAAGGGAGACATAATTCTGGAAATAGTCGAGCTAGAATATTGAACCTTTGAGGGATAATAAGAAACATATATATGAAGTTTGAAGTAGATATGTTAAGAAATAAGGAAATTCTAATAAAACAATCATCTTATTCACGAAAATTTTAAGTTCAAAGAAGGTAATTCCGATAATTTTTGTGCTAAAGTTGTAGACCTTGTCACATATGATGTGGTTGATGACCAGAAAAAAATATATATACAATGTATTTGAAGTTTGAAGTAAATACCTTAAGAAATAAAGAACTGAATAGTGAAAAAGCGTAAACAAATGAATCAGAAATGTTTTCAAGGTTACTGATGCTTGGCAAGTACGACAGCTCTCATTATACTCCCTATAGTAAAGATTTAAATGATGCTCCATACTATGCAGCCATCTATCCGGAATTTAAGTTTCATAAAAATGTCTACAGCACTTTTTTGAGTAATCACAAATATTGATATATTTGCAATATTTAAAGCCAACATGTTGCCAAACCAACCACATTTTTCAACAAAGGAAGAAAAGAAGAAGACGTGCATAATCTCACTACTGCCATCTACCCATATTTCAAGTTTCTTAAAAATAATTTCAGTACTTTTTGCGTGATCACTGGATCCATTTTATGTGTTAAATAAGTCATATTTTCAGTCTATTTGTTGCCATAGCAACAAAAGTTTTCAACATAGGTAGAAAAGAAAAGAAACATGCATTATCTCCAGACTGCCATCTATCCATATAACAAGTTTCATAAAAATATTTTCTGTACTTTTTGCGTTATCATGGGATCAAGATTTGTTGACGGACAGACTGACGGACACGCAGGCGGACATACTCACAAAATGGTACTTGTGTGACATTTCCTCTGATCTTTTTGGCCATTTTTAGTCACACAAAGCTTAAAAAAAGACACACAAGTAAAAAGAGAATGAATAGTATCAAAGAAAATTTACTGTTACCCATTGTTCTTCAAGTCACACAAGTACCTCTGGGTTCTTACGGACAGAAAGACGAACGGAGGGTACACCTGAAGTCCCCTCCGTTTAAACCAGTAGGGGACTAATAAACCAGTATGAACATGCCGTGTTAAAGCAGAATGTGTTAATTTATATATAACTTTGAAACATTTACATCAAAACAACATTATTGATATAAACTTATTTCCTCTCGTAGAAAATTGGTAGATTTACACATAAAATTATTACCTTCATGTATTATTTAGAATCTACGTAAAAATAAGTGACTTATCTTAACGAAAAACTTCACATTACTTTGACCAAAAAATAAAAATGAGATTCAGAAGCTGGTAAAAATACAGTATCTCCTTTTACATAAATAAAATGTTCTTAACAAAATGAAAATACTATATTATTTCTGATTACATGTCAGTATTCATTCTTTATAACTTGAAACAAATTTACAGACACTTCATTAAAGTTTATTTTATGCAATTATCACATTCTCAAAATATAATGATACATGTATATGATACCCAGTGATAACAATAACATAAGACGTTTACTTCCCAGAAGTCACTGCTACAATGACATCTCAATATAGGCAGTACTGATCTCTACCACCTTGATAGTCCTAGTTTATCACAAGATAGATAACTCATGTATAACCAATCTGTGTTCATATTTCATTTAGTCTTCATAACATCACACCTCAATGTAATCTTCACTTCACTCCATAATTATGTCATACTGAAATGTCAAAACACACACAATTTGAAAGCTTGTCAGATATAAATTGCAAGTAGATCAAATCAAAATGAATACATCATATGACATTTTAATTTGAATAATGATGTTCAATTTTTATCACATTTGGCAATTTAACCAGTAAGCAAGTTCTCAGTAATACACATGCAATGCAAGTATAGCCAATACTTCACTTATTTAATGTACATTAGCTCCATTTTTAATACTGTATAAGTGAATATTTTTACGTCGCAAAAAGTTTGCGGACTTTTTTCAGAGCGGAAATATTTTAGAAAGTACGATTTTCTGAACTCCTGTAATATTAGCACGCTTGTGATGACAATGAAATAATTAAATACTAGTTAATGAATCAAAATGGATTCAAGCAGGTGGTTTATATTTGTTTTAATAATCATCGATTGTCACAAGATTACCTGTACGACAATAATTCTTTTGTTATAGCCTATAGGTGTTGTTATTGACACTTGCTCTTCATATTCTTAACAGGAGTAACCAGCCAGCGTTATCTTTTAGCGATGTATTCAAAGAAATTTTACGAAAATGTTCAATTTGACAATTTATTATGAAGTTTTTTCCTTATTATTTAATTATGTGAAATATAAAATGAACATTAAATCGCGTTACATGTTTGTTTGTATTTAGTAAGACATCATTTTCAAAGGGATATATGTACATAGTTACCGATGCATCTGTGTAATGGTAAAATGTTGAATGGCCACCAAACACTTTACTCAAGTTGTTGAAACTTTTGCGGGCTCAATTATTTGCGAATTATTTTGATTCGCGAAAATCGCAAATATTTCCACGCAAAATTAACCATTTATACATTAATATTGTAAACACATTACTAGTGTCACAAAAGACCAGTTATTATATGTTGGTATTTTATTTACCTTTCAATTAAAGAACTTCTCATTTGCTGTGTAATGGTACTGGGCTGAGCATCCCCAAGTTTGAATATACTTTCTATAACAGACAGTTCTGTACTGGTTGTGTCGAGACCACAAAATGCTATCCAATCATTCACTACTAGCCCTGCACCTATAACATCACTTCCTCTGTTTACTGTACCAGCCTGAATCACAATTTACAATCTTATACAGTAACATTTCATGACCTTCTTCTCTCACTTTAGCTCCCTTACTAATCACATTTTTCAATGCAAAAATTTGTCATTTGGTCACATTAGGAAGGGATACTCATGATTTATATAGCTTGTAGAAGTACACTAGTCAAAACTACATTGTACATGCAAATTATTTAAGCTCTGTGCATTTTTGTTTCACAAAAGGAGATATAAATGTGTTTTTTTATTGTGATAAAATAACTACTGCAGAAGACACCAATGTTATGATGCTGCATGCCAAATATCCAAGCTCTTGGAATAATAGTTTCACAAAAGATTTTAGGTCTGTTTCCAATACACGTCAATGTAACCTTGGGTCTGTGCCATTTTTGACTAGTGCAACTTTCATATTACTTTGGAAAATGGTCGTAATTCTTCAATGCAGAAGCAAGTCATTGGGCCACATGGGGACTGGGCCATTTTTGACCTGTATTACATTTACATTCTTCAAAAGTATTGAACCTCACATATCTAAAACTAGAGTTTCCACAGGAGTGACATAACCCCACCAGATCTCTACCACACAGTATATTATGTAAGGCAATTTATCATTACTTTCCAACGATGATATTTGAGTTAATTTTGAAAAATTTCATTTGAAAAGTGTAAAATTTATAATGCAGACATAGATGTTTGAATTTGAGAAAATTCTTCAATGGATCTAGGATTTATAGAGTGGACATGATGTAGACCGACCGACCAACACAACAAAGTAATTCCAGTAGAGTCTCCTCCACATTATGTATAATTACCTTCATAGAATATAATAAATAACAAATGTTGACTGTCAAACCAGAAAGAAAATTTATCATGAAGAGCCAATTTGTTAGCAATATAACAATTAATGTTTTATATTATGTAAGATATATTACCACAAGGGGAACTTGTAACAATGATGAAAGCTCATCCTGGTCAGCAATGGAGGATTTTGGATGAACCTGAAATATATACAAGCATATAATATTTATCATAACTGCTGCTGAAAAAAATGAAATGGTGTCAGCGATTTAGGAATTATTGAATAAACAAGCAATTATCATAGTATTGCAAGCAATCCATAAGTCCCCTACCGGTAAGAATCCCAGCAACATTCTGATGGGCCATTGGCCATTCAATTTTACCAGTGAATGAATGACATGAATGAACTTAAATCTTTTGAGTTCTAAGTTTGTCTATATCACAGTAATGTGTTAAGTTTTCCTGCCTAGTAAGGAAATTATGTTTATACAACCTTGTCATATTATTACGATGTGGGATTTTAAAGTAAATCCTATAAGGAATGATTGTTTGTTTGTTTGTTTCATTAAACGCCTTTTCCAAACAGTATATCAGTCATATAGGCGGGTAGTTTCCTAACCATCGCTCCTGGAGAGTTACACCAGTACTAGACTACCTTTCTCCGCGCTAAACTACCATAGCATCTCCCGGGGATCGAACCCACGCCAGAGAGGTAACTGGATTAGAAGTCATCGACTCTAACCCCTCGACCACGGAGGCGGTTATATAAGGAATGAAGAAGTTGGAGTAAAAAATACCAATTTCTCGAAAAAAATCTAAGTTCAAGGGGGACATAATTCTGGAAATAGTCTTGCTAGAGTATTTAACTTTCTCAAAAATGTTAATTGATAATAAGAAACATATATATGAAGTTTGAAGTAGATACATTAGGAAATAAAGAAGTTATTTAAAAAAGACATTTTTTTTTCATAAAAATTCTAAGTTCAAGGGAGGTAATACATTTTGTGCTAGAGTTGTAAACCTTGTCACATATGATGTGGTTGATGACCAGAAACTTATATTTAAAGTTTGAAGTAAACACCTTAAGAAATAAAGAACTTATAGTGAAAAAGCTGAAAAATTTTAATATTCAGGCTATTTGTTGCCATAGCAACCAGAATTTTCAACATAGGAAAAAAAGAAAAAGATGTGCATAATTTCCAGACTGCCATCTACCCATATTTCAAGTTTCATAAAAATATTTTCAGTACTTTTTGAGTTATCACTGGATCCAGTTTATGTGTTAAATTTGCCATATTTTCAGACTATTTGTTGCCATAGCAACCAGAATTTTCAACATAGGAACAAAAGAAAAAAGACATGCATAATCTCCATACTGCCATCTATCCATATATCAAGTTTCATAAAAATATTTTTAATACTTTTTGAGTTACCGCGGGATCCAGTTTTGTGGACGGATGGACTGACGGACTGACAGACAGATGGACGGACAGACCGACGGAGGGTAAACCTAAAGTCCCCTCCGGTTAAACCGGTAGGGGACTAATAAATTGATTTGACAGCCTGTTTGATGGCATGCCGCCGATGTGTTGGTTAGAAAAAGTTGATTTTCTTCTTTTTCTTCTTAAGATTATTTAGTAACTTTTTAATATTGTACAATAAATCCTGTAACATCAACCATTTTATAATATATCACCCTCAAAATTTGCTTCTGGTAAAAAACTTATTATTTTACAAACGTTATTAAACTTTCTACCTAAATCACAACAAAACAGAAGATATGAATTATAAGAAACCAGACTTAATAGCCAAAGATAATATGTTATAATTCAGAGCTCAGAACAACGAACAACATAGGATGACAGGCAGAGATCACAACAACAAACAACATAGGATGACAGGCAGAGCTCACAACAACAACAACACAGGATGACAGACAGAGATCACAACAACATAGGATGACAGACAGAGATCACAACAACAAACAACATAGGATGACAGGCAGAGATCACAACAACAAACAACATAGGATGACAGGCAGAGATCACAACAACAAACAACATAGGATGACAGGCAGAGATCACAACAACAAACAACATAGGTTGACAGGCAGAGATCACAACAAGCAACATAGGTTGACAGGCAGAGATTACAACAACAAACAACATAGGATGACAGGCAGAGATCACAACAACAAACAACATAGGATGACAGGCAGAGATCACAACAAACAACATAGGATGACAGGCAGAGATCACAACAACAAACAACATAGGATGACAGGCAGAGATCACAACAACATAGGATGACAGAAATAGATCACAACAACAAACAACATAGGATGACAGGCAGAGCTCAGAACAACAAACAACATAGGATGACAGGCAGATATCACAACAACAACACAGGATGACAGGCAGAGCTCACAACAACAAACAACACAGGATGACAGGCAGAGCTCACAACAACAAACAACACAGGATGACAGGCAGAGCTCACAACAACAAACAACACAGGATGACAGGCAGAGCTCAGAACAACAAAACAACATAGGATGACAGGCAGAGATCACAACAACATAGGATGACAGGCAGAGATCACAACAACAAACAACATAGGATGACAGGCAGAGATCACAACAACAAACAACATAGGATGACAGGCAGAGATCACAACAACAAACAACATAGGATGACAGGCAGAGATCACAACAACAAACAACATAGGATGACAGACAGAGATCACAACAACAAACAACATAGGATGACAGGCAGAGATCACAACAACAAACAACACAGGATGACAGGCAGAGCTCACAACAACAAACAACACAGGATGACAGACAGAGCTCAGAAAAGCTGACTATGACCATTAGCCCAAGCTGCATTTATCATATATGTGGGAAAACAAACACAACATTTATTTCTGTCAAAAATGATCAGATTCACAAAACCTCGATAATATGTGCAAGTTGTTTGAAAGTTTGGTTAATATCCCTTTGTGAAATGTAGGGTTGCACACAGAAGAAATTATTATTAACAGCCAGCCACTTTCTGGCATTCACCAATCAAATAACAAGTTATTTCTTCGGGGAAAAAAAGAATATAAATAAACAGGTTAATGAAACAATAAATAACGCACCAGTCCACCTTGGTTACTAATTGCACAATAGCTACCAACTAATACATTATCAGCTATGGTCTGTCGAAATACCTCCACCTTTAATATGTCAGCAATCATTTCTTCTGTCTCCTGAAATACACAATAATATCTGACTAGCTTTATTTATCAAGCAGGCTTCTTTTTTATATGGAATTTGAAGTAAATTTTCAAGTGATCAATGGTATTTCAACATACTGAAACATAAACTAATCGCTAAACGCAAGTTATAGACGATGACCAGTCTGACTCTTTGCCAATTGCTCTATCTACCGTGAACATTGTTAACAATTAAGCATACTCACTACATGTATACAGTATATGTAAATATTGAGTTTGTTATTGGTATACAAATGTACATTTATTAAAAATAGATTTATAATGGAATTGTTTTATTTGAAAAGTGTTTTTCACTTCTTTTATGGTTTGTAAAGTTTCCAAGCTTATAATTCTCCAGATGACACCTAACACTCCCTAATTAGTCTCCTCACTTCTCCAAAAATCAGCTGGAAGGAGAAGTCACTTCTCTCTAAAATTTTGACCCAACCCAAGCCCTGTACTCTCACATATAAACACTGACGAGTAATATTTACTAAAATGGATTGATTACAGTATAGACAGCCTTACCTTATCAAGGTCTGGATGGACTAATGCTACATAATCATTACATGCAATGACATTACCAAGGGCAGATAACCTTTCTTCAACTCTCCTCACTTGTACAGAATCTGGTATCGAGTTTCTTATGTGTTGTAATTCTTGATCTGTGGTGCCAGTTGGTACCAGTAAACCATGTCTGTTCCCTGATTTAAGTATTATCAATTTACAATTTTACAATCATCAGAAGGAGATATTTGTGAAAATGTTGTTTGCCTTGTACTAATAAAATAATTTTATTTGATAAGTGGCATCCGAACACATCATTTGCATATTTACATACACATTTAATGAAAGTAATATGTTAAATTAATACAAAATAGTATTATAACTAATACTGTTTAAAACAAGAGCCGGTTGAACCAGGTGATGCTCCCGGACTAGGTTCTGGACAAAAAAAAGTATATCTTTTGTAGTTTCAGAGTTATGTCCAAGAATTTATATCTGGGCAGAAATTACATACATGTTGCACTAACTACAAAAAAGTAAGTCACCGGGTCAAAATCTATGTAGGTCACCGGGTCAAAATCTATGTAGGTCACTGGGTCAAAATCTATTTTCACTGCTATCAAAGTTCAAATCTGCATCTGAATCTGTGGCAGTAGTTCAAATTTCAATGCTTTAGCTCTCAATACAAAAAGTAGGTCACTGTGTCAAAACCTAGGTCACAGTTCAATTCTGCATCTGAAATTGTGCAATAGTTCAAATTTTATACCTTTAGCTCTGTTTACTTAAAGTTGGTCAATTGGTCAAAATTAAAATCTGAATCAAAGTTTAACTCTGCATCTGAAAGTGTGTTAAAAGTCCAAATTTCATAATTTCAGCTGTTTATAAATTGTTGGTCACTGGGTCAAAATTTAGGTAAACAAATTTCCAAGTTTAATTTTGCACCTTAAAATGTGCATTTGGCCAAATGTCACAACTGCATCTGTAAAATAAATTAGGGAACAGGGTTACAACACCTGGGAGTGGGTGATGAGGGATTTTGACCCTGGTGCTATTTGAACTATCTTGATAGGAGTCCACTAGAAAATGTTTCATGACAAATAAATAAGCTAAATTAGCTCTTGTTAATTTGCTGGAGAAGATTTTTAAGTATAAATGGAAAACCCACAAAACTCTGAGGCAGGGTCAATTTTGACATTTGGACTATAAATGAACATCCTCGGTAGATGTCCCCTTGACAATGTTTTGTGCCAAAAATCTAAGCTCTAGCCCTTGTAAATTTGGAGAGGCTTTTTCACAATTTTATGCAAAGGTCCTTTAGAGACGGAACACAACATATTTGCAAGAACAGAACATTTATTTGACTAAAATCATTTAAACAGGTATGGTAAAACTTAATATACATGAATATAAGAGTATTTATCAATATATCCGGTGTATCGCCAATATTTGTCAATCGATATTGATGTATCGTCAATATGCTTTGCACTGAATCAATGACAGCTCTACAAAATTTTAACAATTTTGATAGAGGTTCACAAGGCAATATTACATGCCAAATATCTAAGTTCTAGCTAACATAAATGAGTAAACTTACAGGATCATGAAAATTTTTGTTTGTCTTGTTATTTTGGACAAAAATTATAAATTCTTGTGTAAAATAAAATCAGTAAGTTCTTATGTAAAATAAAATGTTCACTAGAAAATGTATAGAGATCTAAACAGGCATGACCTAAATGCAGTGTCAAATATTTTGCGGGATGAAGTATGGTTAAACAAAACTAAAGTGTGTTAGTAATTAAACTAGAAAGTTAAAGAACTATCCCGTTTATTCTTTTTCAACTTTCTTTAATAAAAATGTACATTTTATTTTAGAACTATCCTTAAAATTTCATTTAAGAATGGCAAGAACTATCCTTTACATTTTATTTTAGAATGGCCAATGAGATCATAAGATTTCAGTTTGTAATTTTATAATGACCAATGAACTCTTCTTAAATTTGCTTTTCCCTGTAAAAATAATTTAGATGGCCTTCTGCCAAAAAAACAAAACAAACCTTATTGTTTCTTAGGTGCTTTACTTGGACAAGTGTTTTTCATGCCACTGTGACCTTCACCTTTGAGTCAAAATCAATAGGTGTTAACTTGTAGTCATGACAAACCTCCCAACTGACTGCAGGCCAGTGTTCTCTTGTTACTGGTCAGATTTATATATAAGCTTTTAGTGGTTAATGCCACAATAACCTTTCCCTTGGACATAAAAGTCATCAATTACTCATGATCAGCATCTACATCAACTCTTAGGACTGTATTCAAAGCCATGGTCACATGATGGTGACCTTTGAACTGAATAACAATTTCCAATCACAGTATGCTACCACATTTATTAGTGGGGGGCTAAATATTTTTAAGACAATGAGTTTCATGACTATGATAATGATGGCACTCTATATAATAACACTTACCAACACACATGCGACCAATGATTCTGCATCCTGCAAGACTACAATGTACTACAGGAATAGACTCTCCTAACTCTCCTTCAAATACACTGTAAATAGAAATATACATTGTCAGTCAGTTTAGATAGATTAGATAGATAGATAGATAGATAGATATTAGATGTATGGTTGTTTTGATTACAGCCCTTTTGATGTCACTCCTACATTTTAATACACAGATTGACAGTTTCAGAACTAGCAGATCTATGACAGGCTATTCTTATCAGTAGAATTGCGAGTAAAAATAACCAATGGCGTACCTCAATGTATAAAACATATGTAAAATGGTCTGACATGTGGTAGGTTTAACGGTAAATTTAAATACCTTCAGTGTCAAACAATGTGTTGAAATATATACTGAGACGAAGTTAAGATCACAAGCTTTTCATTGGTGCAATAAATTTTAAAATTGGACATTCAATAGCCCCAAACTAGCGATTTAAAAACGGCTAAATTTGCATTGTTTTAGCATTAGAGATATCAATTTTACTCAAAGATAAGCTAAACAACTCTATACACCTCGGTTATTTAAGTAGTTCATAGAGACTGTCAATGGGTGTATTATCAAGTATACTTTTATTTTGAATGCTATAAGAAAGTTTTCACAGGTTTAGAAGGTAAAGTAAATGGAAGTGGCTAGCCGTACGGGCCCGTACAGCTAGCCAAAAGTTCTAGCTGTGAGTCATGTACGGCTAGCCAGGACACACTGTTTTGTCTAGCCGTATGGCACTTTCCAACTTACATGAATGTCAAAATGCATATGTTATTTTTTGTCTATAAACTCTGACTTAAAAAAAAACACACACAAAAAAAAAAGATGGAAATACCAGAATTGTCATCTTGATAAGTGTCAAAGTTACATTTATAATGTTGTTGTATTTTATGCTTATGATTTGTTGTTTTATTTGTATGAAAGATGAATTATTAAATCATTTATTTGTTAATTAAGCACATGCAATAAAAATAATCATTTAACGGTCAAAAAAGCTTGTTTTCGTCGATTTCAAAAAATAAAATTATGCATTCTCACTAGAACCCTGGCATCATGTCTTTTATATATTTATAATTTTATTTTTAAATAGATACATATTGAACATTAAATCAAAATCAATTAGCCTTAACAAAAAAATACATTTCACAGAACATGCAAACTTTCCTTACTGGGTGACAAACTTTTACTGTCTGTAATACACCAATAAACACTTTTCCCAACTAGCAGACGACAGGCTTTTCTTATCAGTAGGTTTTCCAGTATAAAAGATAACTGTTTGCATATCTCACTATATAAATGGTATGTAAAATAGGCTGACATATGGTAGGTTTAACAGTTAATTTAAATACTTTGGTGTCAAAAGATATGTAAAGTTATATACTGTGACAAAGCTAAGATTCCAAGCTTTCCATTGATGTAATAATTTTTAAAATCGGACATTTAATCACAACAAACTAGCGGTTTAAAAATGGCTTAATTTGTATTGTTCTAGCGTATGAGATACCAATTTTACTCGAAGATAAGGGAAACAACTCGTATTTTTTCACTCGATATATCTCGGTTATTTACCTAGTTCATATGAAAAGTGTTTATGGGTGTACTGACGCAAATAGAGTCCAACAACAAATATTTTGAATTTCGTGCTGTTTTTCATTTTAAAGGTGTTGAGAATTGAAATTAATAATTATGTAAATGATTTCAATTGACGTTAATAAACTGCAACTAATCGCTGTCTGGAGATGACAAAGATCGATTTTCGTACTTACTTTACTGTAGCCATCATGGCGATTCATCTCTAAAAGGTAAACGAACGATCACAAAAAATTATAGCTGTTTCTTGGTTAGAAACATAAATAACTTCCAAAGTAAATAAAAGTGAAATATACTATGAATATGAAATATCTAACGTATTAACATGAAATACTGGACCTGAAAATTATAAACCCAACTACATGCCAGGTAACTGATATCGCGACATTAACGATGGATAAAGTTAAAGCCAACCTATAGAAATTTGCTGAACCTCCTATTGCCGTGAGACAGTACGTGTTCGTCAGTTTAGAAAACACACCTATCTCGTTATTTCCTTCAAACTGTGTGCGAACTGCCATCACTACTGTAAAAATAACGGTGAATGCTGTAATAAAATAGTAAGGATTGCGTGAATATTTGCTTGAATAATGAAATCTCACTTCTTTCGCAATCACGTTGTTTGTGTGCTACGTAATAAGCTGTTGTTGTAATATCACTTCTTTGAGGGTTGAACGCTACTATAGACAAGTTGACTGATAACATTACAAGCACATTCAGAACTGCCTCGGCTATTATCTATAATAACCTTGGAAACAAGGATTGAAAGTAGTTCTGACACGTGGTTTCAGATGTAAACAAAAACAGAGAAAATGTAAAACGAATGTAGATTCTATATATTTGACATCTAATGTCTGTTCCGGTACGCTTATGCTTGAAAAAATGTCTGACAACAATGTGTAGGCCTAATTTAAATATGCCCACTGATGTTCAACTTTAAACAAATCCGACTAAATGTCAACAGGTTGGATTTTTGTACTATCTACAACCATAATAATAAATATATAAATAATGTATTGTTTGCTTTTGTATCTATGAATTCACTTATTTTAGGTGGACTTTTACTACATATATTGGAAATAAACTCGTCAACAACCCACAGCATTAAATTACTACTTGTTTACATGTTTAGTTTCTTAGCCTAGGTTAGACCGAAATACCGCATCCGTTCTGTGTATTCATACTACATTTGTATTGTGTTCAAGGTCCTTATCCGAAGACTGACGGAAAGGGCCGAGTAAGTGCGTTTGATCACAAGCACCTACTACCATATTTATACATTATACATGTATATAGCAACAGAATTTTTATATTCTAATAACTTTTTTTATATTTTGATCGATCTTTTAGATTCTTATATTATTTGAAAGTTCTTTAAATTCATATTTTGGAAACATAAGCGGATTTTCATTTCTTGCTTTAAAAAAAAGAAAGTCAGCTATATTTTAAACATATTAAAACATCGATCTAGCAACAAGAAAATAAAAGCGGTACGTCAAATGTTGTGTCGTACAACATGTACGTGCATCTCTGTTTACTCATAATTATGATCAAAATGCCGCGAGAAATTATAGATATTAGTGATGTAAAAATGTGGAAATGCGCGGATCCTCAAGGGCAATGAAAATGTTGAAAAGATAAAACTTTCTTGTATTGGTGTTCTACACAGGCCTTCACCGGGCACGTTAAAGAATAACTTTTATCAATTAAAACTTGAAATGTATTTTTTATATTAGAAAAATAATTTTGTTTGCTGATTGTTGCTATCTACTTAAATTTGTATTGTAATAATGCATAATAACCATGCATAAACATAAATCTAAAAACATTAGCAACATATTAATATGATATGATTCCCAAAATGTTTGAGTTGAGTGTTCACAAAATGTTTGAGTGGAACATATTAATACTATAATGCATTGTTTATTAGAACATAAATATAGATTGGATATGGCCTCGCTATGAGTGAGATTTCGAAGGTCAATTTGAGACCATTTTTGCAATATATACTGCAGTTTATCTTTATTAGAGGACTGGGACTAAAAAGTATCTTTCTGTCCCAGGTTTAATTATGGAAAGCGTTTGGAAAAAGCATATAAGTATAACATTATATAACATTAAAAAAAAAATCACAGAGTGCATGTATCAAAAATGAAAATATACAATGTATAATAAGTTTTATAAATTTCAACAGATACCAGTCTTTCTGAGAAGAATGAAGGCTGGCACTAGATTGGATATGTAATCGCTATGGATGAGTATTTGAAGGTCAATTTGAGACCATTTTTACACTATATCTTTGTCGAAGCTACCATGGGATTCTTGCGTAAAGCTCACAAATTGGGTCTAACAGGTTCTCTTTGAAATAAATTCATGCCGGAGAGGCCGATCATGTTAGAGTCGACTACAGTAATGCTCAATGCTCAATAATTTAAGACACATCACAGGTTTGTGAGATTCACCTGCAATTTAGCTTTTAACTTTGGGTCTTACATTTTAACGGGGACAATATTATCTCCTGGTAAAAAAAGTAAGTACAAAAAGATGTACATTTGATTCAGAAGCTGTATGATGTGATATTCCGTACGTAGTAGTATTAGTGGTTTTAGACCGGCAGTTTACAAACCGAAAGTAAACAGAGTTATCTTTCATGGGGAGTAGCCTATCACATGACAAAACATAATAGGGAAGTTGTGGTAGCAAAATGAACTATTAAAACCAATGCTATTTGTACATTAGGGAGAATTCAAACATTTATAATGTCTGGAAGTAATTCAGATGGTGTTTGTGCAACAGGGGGGCAGGTGGACGGTAAGTGACACTGGCGTGATATTACCATTCAACTGCTACATGTATTGTATTTTGACTTTGAGTATGGGCAAAATCTAGCTTTGGCACGTCAATATACACTAAGCAAAATAAAATAAGGGTCAATAAAATATTTTAGGGTATTTTGATAATAACTTTATATTTTGATTTAAATACATCACTTTCACGTTGCGCACCCATGTACTGTTAGCATCGAGATTTCATAACCATGAAAATATCGAAAAATCCGTGCAAAACGACCAGAAAGACATGTACCTTCAAAAATTGCATTGAAAATGAAGATATCATATCCAACCTGATTTTTATTCCTTTATAACCCTGAAGTTTTAACACAGTTTTTTTTTCTGTGCTTCAAATTCATAGACCTTTATCACAAAATATGCAGAGGAGTCACCCGACTCGAGATGAGGCTGCACAAGCCCTCTGACGTTTGCTAGCTGGTCAAAGTCAGCGTCAAGTGGCACAGGCCCACAGCACCAATCAAAGCGTCATTCAGCGCTAATGGACAAGGTACCTGGCTGCCGGATCTGCATTTAGACAAACAGGAAATGGTCATTTGAGGGCTTTATCTGCCCGAAAAGAACGATATGGTAGTAATGGCGAAATGAAGGCGATTTGATTCTGCCAGGGCTTTTTTTCACAGATTGGGGAAGCAGCCCAGCCCTTAATTTTGGGGAAAAATTACATGGTTTATTTGCAAAAGGGGAAAAAAACTTGATGTAAATTCAATTTTTGGGGAAAGCTGCATGATTTTAAAGATTTTTTCTTTGGGGAAGCAGCCCTATACCGGCCCCTGTTATAGGAGAAAAAAAAGCCCTGTCTGCTGTTTCATTGAATAGAGATTTTGCAAGGGCAACAAATGTGAATATTTCAGTTCAAACGTATAGAAACAGACTTCATGAGGCTAATTTTATTGCTAGGAGGCCAGCTGTACATGACCAATGGGGAAGCGGGTCAGTTATGGTTTGGGCTGGCATCTCTTACGATGGGCATATGGACCTACATGTGTTTATGAATGGCTCAGTTACCGGTCAGCGATACTCGCATAATATGTTGTTCCTTACGCTGGTACTGTAGGTCAGGAATTTATTCTTATGGACAATAATGCCACTGCACACCGCGCCAGAATCGTAAACGCTTTTCTCGATGAACAAGGAATCGAGTGGATGTACTGGCTAGCACAGTCTCCAGACCTTAATCCTTTGGAACATGCATGGGACATTCTGCAGAGGCAAATTAAAGCCTGGATTCCACAACCTTCAACAAGAATTGAGCTCGCCAAAGCTCTTGTTCAGGAATGGACATTGATGCCACTTGCTGACATCCGGACACTTATCAGGAACTTTCCAACCCGTATTCAGGAATTGATCAGGGCTAGGGGAGGTCACACTCACTTTTGAGGCAATTTCTATGACAGAAACTTGACACTTTAAAATCTTTTACCCCACCCATAACCTTAATTAAAGAAACATTTTGGACACAGTGAACAGAGAGATGAAACCTAGTTCATTGATTAAATGGAATACCTTTGTTTTTGCATCGAAATGTGTCAGTAGATAATGGACTTACTAATGTATGTACTTCAACAAATGTAAATGAATATGTTCATATTAAATATACATATAATTTATATGACCCCTATTTAATTTTGTTGAGTATATTTTGACTACAAACACTGCGAAGGAGGCACAAAGGACCGTTTAATGCCATTTAGGGCCTTGATATTGATAGATTGGTAAAAATAATATTTTGATAAAAAGATTTGTAATTTTGTCATACATTTATAAATCATCAGGTTGGTCAGGTAATCCTTGCATGTATCAGTGCTGTACACTGGGCATACAATGTATATGTAAAACAACCAATTAAGGAGACTATTCAATAAGAGCTAGGGACTGGTTCCCAGATTCCCTTGTATCTCATAGCTGTCTCTGAAGTCTACTGGTTTCCTAGCAGTTTCCCCTAAATTACACTCTTTAACAAATAAAATAACAAATTTCACTTCTACTGAGGAGTATAAAACTTTGACAGATCAAAGTTAGGTACCTGTCCAGCATACAAATGTAACCATGTTTTCGATGTGCTCCTTTACTTTTCAATTGAAATATAGGCCCGAATGATGCACCTTTTTTCATGTTTATTCAAAATATCATAGCAGTCTTATGGACCTTTTTTAGTCTCCTACCAGTTTAACGGGAGGAAACTTTAGTTTTACCCTCCATCTGTCAGTCAGTCCACAAAACTGGATCCTGCTATAACGCAAAAAGTACTGAAAATATTTTTATGAAACTTGATATATGGATAGATGGCAGTATGGAGATTGTTGAAAATTATGGTTTTTCTTTTCCTCCTATGTTGAAAATTCTGGTTGCTACTGAAAATATGGCAAATTTAACAATAAACTGGATCCAGTGATAACGCAAAAAGTACTGAAATATTTTAATGAAACTTGAAATATGGGTAGATGGCAATCTGGAGATTATGTATGTCTTTTTTCTTCTTCCTATGTTGAATAAATTGGTTGCTATGGCAACAAATAGGCTTAAAACATGGCAAATATAACAATTTTTGTGATTAGTAAAAAATCTGATTTTTTTTATGAAACTTGGATAGATGGTAGTATGGAGATGATACACATTTTTTTAATCTTGACTAAAGGGAGAATATTGAGAGCTGTCATACTTCCCAAACGTCGGCTGAACCTTGTCAAGATTTCTGATTCTAGTTTTTACGCTTTTTCACTATAAGTTATTTATTTCTTAATGTACATTTGTATTTACTTCAAACTTCAAATATTAGTTTCTGGTCATCAACCACATCATATGTAACAAGGTTTACAACTCTAGCACAAAAATTCAGAATTACCTCCCTTGAACTTAGAATTTTCATGAAAAAATGTTGTTGTTTTTTGATAACTTCTTTATTTCTTAATGTATCTACTTCAAACTTCATATATATATTATGTTTCTTATTATCACTCAAATCATTTGTTAGAAGGTTCAATACTCTAGCAAGACTATTTGCAGAATTATGTCCCCCTTGAATTTTTTTTTGAGAAATTGGTATTTTTTGCTCCAACTGGTATTTTTTGCTCCAACTTCTTCATTCCTGGGTTTAATTCAAACTCCCACATCATAATAAGATGACAAGGTTTATAAATCTAGAATCCATATTTCCAGAATTAACTCCTCCTTAAACTTTCAATTTTTCTTATTTTCTAATTCACTTCACTTGAACGAAAATAAATAATTTATTACCTAATAAGAGTTATAAGACCTTTAGTCTGGGACAGAATAAACAACAACACTAAAATAGGATGAATTCCCTTGCATTGTTTCAGTATCATTTTATACACAGCAATACAAAAGTCTTCCGAAGATGAACCTCTGAACTAACTCACACAGCCTGTAAAAAAACTATTATCTTGATTATTAACATGTCTATACCTGCGGATAACAACAACCAAAATCTTCACCGCCAGTAAAGTTAAAAACGTGCTTAATTCACTGACTACTGTTATATTTTATAACATTTGGCGTATCTTGATTTAACTAAATAAAACAATGGCTATTTAAGTCAGAACATATTGTCTAAGACTCACAATGGTTAAGTGGGTGGGCAATACAAACTGTACAGTACAATGGGAAGCCCTCGAGTGGCGTATCTATCCACCTATCAATAACATATACACTTCAAGTGCTAAACTATGACACAACTAATTTAACAGTACATTAATAACTTTTAAACTGCAATAAAAACATTTATTCATTCTTTAACTTTCTTATTCTTCATGGATTTACTTCAAATTCAAATAAACATTTATTATCTAACACCTACATTATATACATATTTTTTTTAAATTTTTCATCTTTGTTATTATACATGTTATAGGGATATTTGAAAATTGTTTTTTTCATTTTTTTTCATTTTTTTTTTCATTTTTCTTCTTTGTGACTATAAATGGTATCTTTAAAATTAAAATAATTGTTCTTTGTTACACTCACACCATGTATGACAATGTTCATAAGTCTAGCATCTTTATTTCAAGAGTTATCTCCTCTTTAAGAATATTGCTTCTAAAAATGTTATATTTTGGTAACAAGGATGTTTAAAAAATTAACTTTAGAGTGTCCTTAAGTCTGTCTGTCTGTTCATAAAAACTGTTTCCTCAGATGACTTCCAACAAATTTACTTGATATAGAGAATAGTTGAAACATTCAGTTATACATATTTATCCTGAGAAAATGGATCTTTTAAATACCTGTTGTATAAACATAATTTCCTTACTAGGCAGAGAAACTTAACACATTACTTATGATACAGACAAACTAAGAACTAGAAAGATTAAAGTTCATTTATGTCATTCATTCATACAATGGCATAATTGAATGGCCAATGGCCCATCAGAATGTTGCTGGGATTCTAACTGGTAGGGGACTTATGGATTGCTTGCAATACTATGATAATTGCTTGTTATTTTTAATATAATTTAGTACCAGTAAGAAATGTTAAGATGATTTTATCAAAGAAATAGAACTTCCTTACCTTTTCCACCTTGTCTGCAAATATCTTGTTCGAAAGTATTGATTACCTGGAATGGGGAATGGGGTATTGCGCATGACCATTTAAATTAGAATTCCCCAGGTGGTGTTTGCATGTTCTCTAAGGTATCTTCAAGCAACAGACGAACTTCAAAACAACTAAATCGCTGTATTATTTTAACTGCTGTGTTGCATAGAAAACAAATGTCTGTCTGATTGAATGAAGTAACAATTTTAAAATTGGAAAAAAAATCAATAAAGATGTCACTATGTGTACATTATTGTACAGTATGACACTAACATTACACTTAAGTACCTTGAGATATGTAGTTTAGTATATTTTTAATAGTGCAAAAAATGCATTTATTAATTGAAAAAATGTATATGTAATTTGAGTTTAGGATAAAATTACTTATCAGTAATATGATGACTTTTTTGTGCTATACAGTGAGTTTCAAAGTGGTTAACCCATTACCAGATATACA
Source organism: Ruditapes philippinarum (assembly GCF_026571515.1). Lineage (NCBI taxonomy): Eukaryota > Metazoa > Mollusca > Bivalvia > Venerida > Veneridae > Ruditapes > Ruditapes philippinarum. The sequence goes on along the minus strand of NW_026861226.1, from coordinate 33,715 downwards.
CACCTTTTAAGGCCTTTTTCACTCCCACCTTTTTGTTGTCTCAAATGGTGAAAAAATGCCTTATTAAAATAGTAGGCCCCTAAAAAGGCTTGTTTTTGTTTGAGAAATGTTGTTTAAAAAAGTGACCACTTTTTCGGCGCCGCCCCCTATCCAAAAGATTTATCAGGGGGTTGCCAGAAGGGGGATGTGATTGTATTGTCAATAATATGGTAGTTTTGCCATTAATTGTTGTGACCAGCATTTGCAGAACACATTTCAATTTATGGAACATAAATGGACATATCTTTATCTATGAAAAATTATACTAACATGTGGCCGAGAAGTTACCTGTTTCTGTCATCTTAGTTGCCATCAATAAAGAGTTTATAAGTGTCAACTCCTAGTTACCCAAGGTAATCTCAATACCAGGTGTCACAATGTTGTTGTTGTCCTAAGGTTCTGCTTCATTGATAACAGACATAACCTCAACTTCTATGTTTTAATGTCAACACAATTTTTTATGCCCCAGCAACATAAAATGTAGTATGCAGGAGTGGTCATCAAACTGCATCAACATTTAACATGGCTTTTTCACAATATAATATGGGTCATATAAAGATAAATAAAGAATTGTAAATTGGTTTTCACAAATTATGGCTATATTGCTTTTCCTCTTTCACAATTGTAAGGAAAAGGACACTTAAACTTCACAATTTCAAGAAAAATCCTGCTTGTTTCTCACAAATCAGAAAGGTCTATGTTCTTTTACATGTAAGGAAAAACAACATTGCATCCTGTCATTACCAAAAATAAAGGCATCATGCCAGTTTGCAGCAGTTTCTGTTTTGTTATTTGTATGGTTTCAGGTAATTTTCTGTGCTGGTAGTAATGATGTTCACACACATTGTCTTATTGTTGAGAAAACATTTTGCAACTAGGATATGAATGTGCATTAATTAATATAGTAACTTTTAATGCATTTTTAATGTGAAAATCTACCAACCAGGTAGATTATGCCAAGTTTATGTTAAGTATATGTTTTAAAAACAGCTTACATTTGTATTTATCAGTTCCTTAATATGTTTATGAACTGTTAAATCAAGAATCAAGAAAGTTCATTTAATTTATTATTTAATGCATGTTGACTAATGATAAAAATGTAGTTATTGTTGTTTTAAAGAGCTGACCATGGCATTGATTGATGCAGCATTTGATCGTAGTGAGGACTGTCAGGAAATTATTTCCTCGTCACTCTTCAATCTGGGCAGAAAGAAACCAGAATTAGTGTTGAGTTCATGCTATAGCTACTTGAAAAAACATTCCAAGGTTTGATTTGCATTTGTATAATTATGTTTATTGTAATCTTTATTATATTAAAGCTAAATTTCACTGCAACAATTAAAGATAATTAAGGTTGTAAAGTGAATATGTATATAATTATGCTTCTAAAACAATTTTCAAACATTGAAGAATATGTAAAATATGTACTGCAAATATTTGTCCACATTATATGTAATCATTAAAATATATGCATTCATTTCTTATTGAAAAATTTGACTTAGACTTTTTAGAAAATAAATTTCTAATTACCTCCCTTTATTAACATGAAATTGTAAATTTGTTAATATCTTTACAAATAATGCTTTTTGGAACTTACAATATTGATAAATCTTCATTTGAGCATTATATTTATGATATAAAAAATTGTGTTACAGGATCTTTAAAATATCTAAGTAATAAGTGTTTTCATTGTGATCATTTCTCAAAAAGTTTTAACAATGTCCCTTATATTTTACAATGAATGTTATAAGTTAATGTAAATTGATAATCTGTTAATAAAGGTTTTGTGTTGGCCACTTATATTCTGTTTGAGCTTTAGCAACTCTATACATATTTTTTGGAAAATATCTTTTTACATTAAAAGAAAATTATTGATAAACATTTAAGGAACTCCACTGAAGTCTGTAAAATTTGAATTTCTTACATATATCAACTGGAGCAGTAAAACAGAAAATATTCAAAAGATGGTAAAGAAATATAATCAGAAATAAATGTAAAATTGTATTTTTGTGCTGTCTTTCTGCTGATTAGAGTTAAAAGTTTTTAGATGCTTTTCATTTTTGGGTTTCTTTTCACAATTAAATAATTATTCTGGAAATATAGAGTATGCAATTGGTATGAAATGTTGCACAAAAGTTATTGGTCTAGAGCTACAACAAATGGTGCATTACTCTTGAATAAATCTTTCCAGTTCTATCAAAAAAAAACAAAAAACATACTCAGTGGAGTACCTTCTACGTAAGAAATTATTTGAGTAAATTACAAAAATAGATACATGCAGTCAGGATTTCAGCACAGTAAATTATTTTTAAATGAATTAATATGTTAATAAAATATGTACACAGTTATTTTTTATTAATTTTAACTTATAAGGTTAGTTAAGTTTGAAATGTGATTATATGTTTTCACATACTTTAATGTAATTTCAGCTAGCACAAGGTCATAGGGTAGCTATATTACAATGTATGGAAAGAATTATACATGAGGAGTTGGAGGAACTTGATAAAGACCTGGCTATAAACCTCATAAAACAAGCATCTGAGGAACTTACTGAATCTAAGGTTTGGAAAATTATTGGATTTATGTAATACTAATATAGTATTGGCTTTGAATGTTAAATATTTAGTCTAAACCTGAAAAAAATTAAATAAAACAAATTTATGTTAAATATTGGGGTACTATAATGTAAGATACTTTCTTGCATATCAGACTGGCGTTTCTGTGAGTTTTACCCATTCCGGAAATTTCGTCTGGCATGGGGGGTGCCAGATGAGTCGCGTGCTGTACAATGGCACGCTTAGGATGACGTCATTTTACCGTTATGAATGAAGTTGTAATTCATACGCTTTTTGTAAGAAAGTAGTTACGGTTTTAATGATATAAATTAAAGATAAAGAATTTTAAAATATAATGGAATATGGTAGAATATGCAAGAAAAAATATCTGACAAATGTTTGCGGTTCGGATCGATATATCCGTCCCTCGGTCACCCGCCCATGGGCGGTAACTGGGCAAGCCTCGTTTACGCCCAATGGACAGGTCACCTCAGGACGGATATTCAGATCCGAACCGCAAAATATGACAGATATTATTAATGTTGGGTAAATAAACAGGAAACTTCACAGGTTATCTAAGTTACAATTTTCATTGAATCTAATTAAGATGAAAGTAACTCCTAGGTAAGATTAACATTGAATCAAAGGTAAGGTAAACTTAAAGTCATAGAAAAGGTAAACATTGAATCTTGGTTAAGGTAACCTTGAATCTAAAATAGGTAAGCTTGGATAAAGTAACCACTGAATCTTGGATACGATAAACATTGAATCTTGGATAAGGTAACCATTGAATCTTAGGTTAGGTAAACATTGAATCTTGGATAAGGTAACCATTGAATCTTAGGTTAGGTAAACATTGAATCTTGGATAAGGTAACCATTGAATCTTAGGTTAGGTAAACATTGAATCTTGGATAAGGTAACCATTGAATCTTGGATAAGGTAACCATTGAATCTTGGATACGATAAACATTGAATCTTGGATAAGGTAACCATTGAATCTTGGATACGATAAACATTGAATCTTGGATTAGGTAACCATTGAATCTTGGATAAGGTAACCATTGAATCTTGGATAAGGTAACCATTGAATCTTAGGTTAGGGAAACATTGAATCTTGGATAAGGTAACCATTGAATCTTAGGTTATATAAACATTGAATCTAAGGTTATATAAATATTGAATCTTGATTAAGGTAACCATTGCATATTAGGTAAGGTAAACATTTAATCATAAGTAAGATCTACATTGAATCTGTGTTGAGATAAAATCAAATCTCAGGTTAGATAATCATTTAATGTTATATTAAATATAAATCATTGAATCTTAAGTTAGATTAATATGGAATCTTATATTAGAAGAACATGGATATCCGTGTAAGATAAGCATTGAATCTTAGGTATGTTAAACCAGGGTCTTTCAAATAGAATGGGCTGGAGTCAGACCAATTTTACGAAAAAAGATGTCTCGGTTGATTAGGTTATCTACCGACCATGATCTGGCATAGTACATCACCATTCAAACATCAAATTATAAGATGTTTTCTAAATGAATCAAAATATAACTGAAAACTAATCCTGGCTGCATTACATTATCAGTTTCTACTTTAAAAAAGTAACAATTTTATAGATTTGCAATGAAATTAGGAATTTTTTTGTTCCCGGTGTCAAGGTAAAAAATCTACTGCTTATATTTGAAAATAGGTCAGAGTTTCATAAGCTTTTATGCCACCACAGCATCTGCGATGCGGTGGCATGTAGCGATTCACCTGTGTGTGTGTTGGTGTGTTTGTATGTGTGTTATATAGATTATATAGTGAACTTAAAAAATCTTCTTGTGAAAAACCACTTGTCCAATTTCAACCAAACTTGGCAGGATTGATCCTTGGGTGAAGGGCTTCCAAAGTTGTTCGAAGAATTTCATTCCATGCAGAAATCTGGTTGCCATGGTAACCAAAAGGAATTAGAAGAATAAATTTAAAAAATCTTCTTGTAAAGACCCACAAGGCCTAGAGCTTAGATATTTTGCAAAAGGCATTGTTTGGTAGACCTCTACAAAGATTGCTCAAATTATGACCCTGGGGTCAAAATTGGCCCTGCCCTGTGGGTCATTGATTTTCACTATATGTACATATAGTAAAAGCTTAAAATACCTTCTTGTCTGAAGGTTCAAGGCTTAGAGCTTTGATATTTGGTGTATGATACCATCTAGAGGTACTCTACCAAAGTTGTTCAAAGTTTGCCTCTAGTGTCAAAATTAGCCCCGCCCCAGGGGTCATAGGTTTTCTTTACATGTATATAGTAAAAACTTTAAAAAATCATCTTCTCTTATTGACAAAGGCTAGAGGTTAGATATTTTGCATGAAACATTGTGTAGTGAACCTCTAGCAAGATTGTTCAAATTATAGCCAGGGGGTCAAAATTGGCCCTGCCCCGGGGGTTATGATTTTCAGTCACTATGTCATAAAGTAAAACATTAAAAATCTTATTGTCTGAAGGTACTAATCTTAATAACAATTAGATTGGTCAGTAATCTATGCATTATGGCAATCTTCAATTGTATAGAAACTATTACTATATATAATAGTGTTGTATTAATGCGGTGGCATAGCATTTCTCACAAATGCAATCTTGTTTTTAATTTATGCATTGTTCAATGACAAAACAGAAATTGATTTCACAGACAAAAAATGTTATTTAATCGTATCATGTAAAAATTTAATAATATTTCACAATGTTATTTACAAATATTTGATGTTTAATTTGGTGCATTTTCAAAATGGCACCGTTTATCGTCAAATATTTGAACAAGCAATCATTGTTTGTCAACATATATGACTTTAAAAACATTATTTTCTGAAATATTTATCCTTTTTTCACAAGTTTAATGATTTTTAAAGAACTTGGACAGACATCATAATAGATAAGAAACAAATGCAATCTTAGGTTAAATAAACATTGAATCTTAGGTTAAATAAACATTGAATCTTAGGTTAAATAAACATTGAATCTTAGGTTAAATAAACATTGAATCTTACTTGAGATTAACATTGAATCTTAGGTTTATAGATAAACATTTAATTTTAGGTTAGGTAAACATTGTTTCTTAATTAGGATCAAGGCAGTATCTTAAGTATAATAGAAAAAATAAGTCAGTTAATTTTCTTGTAAAGCATAAATGAAGTGTAAAAAAACAATCTGTATGTGTTTTATTTTTTTAATTCTCAAAATATATGTTTTTATATGACTGCTTTATTACAGGAGGTGGTGCCAGAATGGCAGACAGCAGCCAGTGGTGTTTTGGTGGCTCTTGGAAAAAAGTATTGTAATGAAATAATGGAAGAGATGCTGCAAAAGTTTCAACCAGGGTCTTTACCTCACTTCTTTGTTGTACAGACCATTGCAAATCTATGCTCTGTTAATGGTATACTGTTACTAATAAATTGAACTGTGATACAACACTGTATAAACATTCTTAAAGTCAACTTTTATTGTGAATCACTTATTGAACAATAAATCTTTCTTCCTGCCTATGAATAACATTGTGAATGCTCAATTATACAGTTAGATAAAATAGTAGTATTAAAGTTAAATACTTAGTGAAACAATAATTTCAAATGTGTTTATAAAATGCCAGATCAGTAGCTTTGACCGATTGATATTAAGCTTTATTTTCATTTTTTTTTGCACTCACAAATGCAAATACACAAAGAACACTCTTTTTATAAGCCTGAAAAATTTTCGGTGTACATTTGTATATTGTTATGATTCTGGTGTTCACCAGTCTGTTAGCAAATTTGTGTCCTGTCTATCTTTTGGATTAATTGAAGGAAATTGAAATATTTGGCAGAAATGTTAAATGCAGAACACAGGTTTGACCTTCCTTAGGTCAAGGTCAAGTTCACATTAGTTATTTTGTATGAATTTTGTGTCTGATCTGTATCTTTTGAAGAAGAAAGAAATAAATTAAAACATTTTCGGCAGAAATATAACAAGGCAATGTACAGCGCACAAGTTTGGGCTTCTTAACATAAAATTAGCCTAGCCCTGGTGATTGCTTGATTTATATAGACTGATATAGGAAAACACATTCAAGTTTCTTTATGTGAGACTACAGTGTCTAGAGCTTAGATATTTAGCATGTAGCATTTCCTTATTGACCTTTACAAAAATGATATGAATCATTCCCTTTGGTTCAAACTTTTCCCTACCCAGGAGTCACTTGCTGTTGTTGATAACTACTATGCATCTATATTAGACATATAGCATTGCCTAGTAGACCTTAATAAAAGTTTTATGAATTATGCATGAGGGTAAAAAAGCCTCCACCTTGAAGGTCATTTTTTCAGACAAGTTTCATGATTGCGTCTCTTCCCTAATTGAAAGAATATGTTTGATTACTCTAACAAATTGAAATTCAGGCGTATATATCCCCGCCTTTGTGGTGCCTTTATTATCCCCCGCCGAAAAATTTCGGCGAAGGATATAGAAATAGTCTCCGTCCGTCAGTCCGACCTTCCGTCTGTCCGTCCGTCCGTCCTTCTGTCCGACATTTTTGTCCAGAGCATATCTCTAAAAGTATTTGAGTTATCAACTTGAAACTTCATAGGTGGATAGACCTCATTGAGGAGGAGTGCAGTGCACAAGAATGATAACTCTACCTTGCATGATTTTTGAGTTATTGCCCTTTGTTATTTTTCAAAATTGATTTTTGTCCAGAGCATAACTCCAAAAGCCTATGAGATATTAACATGAAACATCATAGGTGCATAGATCTCACTCAGGAGGTGTGCAGTGCACAAGAATGATAACTCTACCTTTCATAATTTTTGAGTTATTGCCCTTTGTTATTTTTCATACCTAATTTTTCACCTGAGTGGAGCATAACTCAAAAAGTGTTTGAGATATCAACATGAAATGTCATAGGTGGATAGATCTTATTGAGGAGGAATGTTGTGCGCAAGAATGATAACTCTTCCCTATACAATTTTTGAGTTATTGCCCTTTTTTTTCATGCTATTTTGTCCAGAGCTTATCTCAAAAAGTATTTGAGGTATCAACTTTAAACTTCAAAGGTGGATGGATCTCATTGAAGAGAAGTGCAGTGCTTAAGAATGATAACTCTACCCTGCATTATTTTTGAGTTATTGCCCTTTGTTTTTTTTTTCAAAATAAATTTTTGTCCAGAGCATAACTCAAAAAGCCTTTGAGATATCAAATGAAACTTCATAGGTGCATAGATCTCTGACTCAGGAGGTGTGCACTGCACAAGAATGATAACTCTACCTTTTATAATTTTTGAGTTATTGCCCTTTGTTCTTTTTCATACTTAAATTTTTTCTCAAAAAGTATTTGAGGTATCAACTTGAAACTTCATAGGTGGATAGATTTTACTGAGGAGGGATGCAGCACACAAGAATGATAACCTACCCTGCATTATTTTTCAGTTATTGCCCTTTGTTATTTTCAGCCATCAGTATTCACATAGGTTTCAAATCTGTAATCACTATAGCCATCAGTTTTCATTACCAAAAGACCTCTTAAAATGGAATTATTCTGCTCTACTACATATACATTCTTCCAATGAGCAAACACATTCGGCAGGGGATGGCCATGTTGACATGGCTCTTGTTGTTATTTAGTTTCCACATGCATTTGTGTAAGTCTCGAAATTATGCCATGTTATTAAGATTCTGTTTGTTTGCTGATAATGTATCATTCTGTTCAATAAATGTGTGGTAAATGTTTGTATTTACAGTGTATGGAATGGTGCCTCATCTGACAGCTGTATTAGGGACAATGTTACCTATGTTAGGTATGGCCAAACAAGACAACATGAGATGGGTGTTCTCTTCAGGTAATTATATAACACATTATAAAGTATGTATAGTTTTACTACAGTTAAAATATCTTAAGAGGAAAGATAAATATAGGGAAAAAGTGGAGAAAATTTAAATTAAGTAAAATATAAACTTTATCTGGAAAGGATCTCAACAGCCAACAAGTACTTCATTTTAAGTTTGACTATTTGAAGAATAGGGAGAGCTATTGTACTAACGTAGGTGTTTGTGTCACACTTTGGTTAAGTTTTTGTGTGCAAGTTGATATCTTCAAAACTACTAAAGGGAATGTGTTGAAACTTCACACAAATATTTGAGAGCATAATTTTGAGGTTACTATTCAAGGCCCATTTCTCTGTCATGGATTTTGACAGAAATATGACCTTTTTTGAACTAAGAAAATTCTAAATTATCCTAGAAAATTCTACATTATCCGGCACTTTTTTACTATCAGGCACTGAGAATAGTCGAGCACTCTGTCCTACTGACAGCTTTTGTTGTATATTGTTTTTGTTAAAAGATGTTATGTCATTAAAATAAGCAATTGTTTATGACACTGCGTAGTCTTCTGAATGTAAAACATAGATAGCATAAAGCACAAGCTTATTTGTTTTTTGTTTGTTTTTTATTTTATATGTGTAGATTTTACTTGAAATATAGTTTGAAAAACATAAAAGTAAAATAAAAAAAGTTCTGTTTTGTTTATGATAAAAATTTGTTTCTTGAATTTCTTTATTGTATTTTTGTACTCTATGTATGGAGATCAGACAGACACATAACTTATTTAAAGTGATGAATTATTTTATATTATACAGCCTTGTCTAAGTTCAGTGAAGCAATTATAGAGTATATAGCCAACATTGATAAGGCCCCAGATCCTACAGTAAAGAAAGAGATGTTTTCTGCAGAAATCTTCTCTGCCTATGATGTTATATTTAATGTATGGATACAGTCTAAAGAAATGAAGGTTGGTAATATAAAAATGACTACTCAAAATATAACAGCCAGTAGTGTACATATATTATAGTTGAAAGGGACTCCACTGAAATATATATACCATTTAATGTCGGCCAATACCAATAAATTGTGAACAACATTTCAGATCCTTTGCTTACTCTTACTTTGTTTTTTTCAAGCTTAATCTTTTTCATTATATAAAAAAGCTAAAAAATGAAAATATTTAAATGCTTTTTACTCAAATTGGACTAAAAATAACACTATAAATCAATGTTTGTTTTAATGCTAAGGATATTTCTGTATTACCTATTGCAAATTTTTTTTCATATTGAAATATATATGTTTGTGAAAATTTCTTTTTTCTTTCTTTTTTAGCATTTGGACATAAGTGAAGTTTCATTTAATTGACATCATATATGCTCATATGGCCGTTGTTTGGTTTAGCTGAATTATTGGCTTTTAATCAATGTTAAATAGCCAATGAACACTTCTTACACTTCATATTTATTATATTTAATTTTGATTTTAGTTGAGGCTAGCAATTGTTGAAGCATTAGGTCATATGACACACCTGATGGCTAAGGATAAACTAGAGGAACAGTTACCACGGATACTGGCTGGAATTCTTGGCCTTTATAAACGTCATCCTGAACCATTTCATATTACACAGGTATGTGCTCAGTTGTCTATTTAGAAACTGCCAGGTATTTTATGAGCAATGATTTTATTACTACATACTCTACACACACTGCTACATACAGTAGAACTTCGGTAAGTCGAAGTTGGAGGGACTTGCGTAAAAACTTCGACACATCGGGACTTCGACTCATGAATCGCTCTCAATTCCATGACAAAATTTCGACCCGTGACTAGTCCTAATTATAAGATGTATAACGAAACCTTTTTCATGTTTTTCCATCATTAATCTGATATTTACATTTTACAATGATAAATATAGCATGTTAAATAACGTTTTTTCAAGGCTAATTATTTCGACTATCCGTTGACGTATACAACAGAGTTACAAAAGGCGTAACAATACGAAAGGGCGATAACTAAACCGGCTTATAGTAAATATTTCGCTTGTTATTCTCACGCAACCCCGGGTCAAGGATGTTTTCAAATGAAAGTAGTTCTTACTGTTTACTTTCAAATACTACGGCAATTAAAATAGAAACGATTAAAGCATTTTATTACACATTTTATCGCAACCAAAGGCTGTTTGTACACACGACTGTGTAATTAACACCTGTCACACAAGTTGATTGGAAATCGTCTTTGCAGGCAGATAAGGTGTGAAAAATGTGCCGATATCGAAGGTGTCAAAATAATTGAACGACTTCGACTTATTTGTGGTAAATTGCACTAGATTAACTTTATACGGACCACGAAAAAACTTCGACACATCGAAAAATTCGACACATAAAATCTCGACTCATAAATAGGTTTTTATAAGGAACATATAGGGGGAAAAGTCGGGACTTTCATTTTTCTTCGACACATCGAGAAAATCGACTAATCGAAGTTCGACTCATAGAAGTTCTACTGTTCTACTGTATACCATACTTGTTCTTCACAAAATATCTGTACACATTCCTGTGTGCCAAGTTTTAAGAATCTGTGCATAATATCTGTACACGTTCACATGTTCATGGTTTAAAGAATCTGTACATATTTCTGTGTGCATAGTTTTAACAATCTGTACACAGTATCTGTACACATTTCTGTGTGCATAGTTTTAAGAATGTGAACACATTATCTGTACACATCACTGAATATCTGTACACATGGTAAAATATGTGTAAATATTACCAAATATCTTTACAATGTGGTGTATATCTGAACATTTTATTGAATATCTGTACATGTGGCCAAATTCATGTATATGTGAACACATCTCTAAATATCTGTTCACTAAATATCTGTAAATATGGACAGTACTTTCTTAAGCTCTATCATTATAATAATGTTAGAATAAGCTCTTTGTTGTAACTAAACTAATGCAAATAATTTCATTAATTTGTTTCATTAAAATGAGATTGAGATATACATTGTAGGGTTTGTGTAGTGTACTGGATGCAGTATGTCAGGAAGAAACTCATATTTTAGAGCCGCACCTTGAACATGTACTTAATGCCCTCTTCCCTCAGGTAAGGTTTCTTATGATAAAACTTGTTTATAGCCTTCACATTTTAAATTAATAATGGAAATCAAGATTCTGTGATAAAAGAACAGTTTATATATGTAGTTCATTTTGGCCCGTTATGATGAAACTATAAAAGAATTTTTGAATGGTCATCTACAAATAATGTATTACTTAAATCATTGTGTTCTGCTGTGCTGAACAGAGCTATTAATAGAAACAGCCTTTAAAATCACATCTTTTCCTCAACAGATGGATAGATTTGATAAAACTCCATAGAAATGATCCAGTACTAAAATAATTAAAATCATTCTGGTCTGCTGAACATAATACAACTCTGCCACAACTGTTGGACAGATTTTAAGGAATATACTGCTTAAAATATCTTCTTGTAATTTATTATCTTATCATGACCCTTTTGTTCTAAAAATTCTTGTAAATTCTATTGAATATAAACAGAACTGAAACAGAAATTTTATTCCTTGGTTTTAACCTTATTGTCCTCGGCTTTTCAAAGAAAAAAGAACGATATAGAAATGAACTCTGTCAGTCTGTCCACCTGTCTGTCAGTCCATGTCCAGTTTGTGTCTGGTCAAAATGTCGTTCATCAAGGAATTTTGAATAACTTTACCTACTATTCACCATAATAAAATGACATGTAATGCAAAAAAAAACTCTTACCGTCAAGGTCAGTTTTACTGACAAGATCAGTTTTACTGTCAAGGTCAGCTTTACCATCAAGGTCAGTTTTACTGTCAAGGTCAGCTTTACTGTCAAGGTCAGTTTTACAGTCAATGTCAGTTTTAGAGATGAAAGATCAGCATTTTCTGATAGAGGGTAGTGTCCAGTCAATTTTTTTCATCCATGAAGATATTTTGAAATAACTTAGCACAAGTTTTCACCATAAAAAGACGATGTGTCATGGTAAACTACCAGAACTGTGACCAGTGACTTATATATACAAGTATGTACACTATATAACAGCTAAATATTAGCCACATACAATTATCTAGCATGTAAGGTCAATCATTTATTATTAGTCAAATGTCGCTGTACATTGTTGTTTCAGGTTTTTGCACAGGTGGATGTGAACAACCCTTTAAGTATGAAGAATCATAATGAAGTTTTGAGATGTTTTGCTGTAATTGGTAAATCATTTATTGTATTGTATTGTCAGAGAATTAATAGGGATGCTTATACTTAAAAGTTAGAAAACCATCCAATTATATACTTTAAAAATTTCAAAATATTGCCAAAGATATTGTATGTTTAATTTGTATCAGCAAATTAATACTTTTCTTGTACTAATGATTTTAAACTTTACATATTTACTGACCAAGACAATGCCAATAATCCTATCAAGTTATATATAATTATATATAATAATATATAATTTCAGCCAGGTCATTCTCTGGAAAGTTGACTGGTATTCTGTTGCAGAAACTTGACCAAAACAATGAGAGAATCAAAATTGGAATACTAACAATATTTAAACATCTTATCAATGCAGCAGGTAAGCTGATTTTAAATTGTCCATCTGCCTTTATGCTTAATTTGTTTGTACAGATAAATGGCTGTTTCTGAAAAATCATATTGAAATTAATTTTATATGATGAAGTTTGCAGCTACAGTTGTACCTGGGAAGACATACTGTTAACATTGTACTTGCAGCTCTATTTATACCTGTGAAGAACAAATGATGTTGTTTACTTTTGTACACACAGTTTCGTTAAAAGAAAAAGGAAGAACATAGTAATCATGTTAACATTGTTCTTGTATAGAGTCTAGAAACACTAGTTATGTTACATGATGGTCAGCCTATGTTTCTTTATCCTTAGAATGATTTATATATTGAATTTTCATTATAGTTTGAGAAGTGAAGTATCGAATCAAAGCTGTGAGTTACCTATATGTGGTACACGACTGTAAACAACATTGACAGTAGTGTTGAATTCAGATAATTATCTTCTCTTTTTAAACACAATAATTGTGACCAGCTATAAGCAAAAGGGCCCTTAAGGGTGGAAAGTCATTCAGTGATAAATGAAGTCAATGAATCTAAAAATAGACTTATCGTACAAATTTGAACAGCCACATCTTTGCAAGTTCAAAAAAATAACTTTTATCCATACTATCCCACTGAATTCCTATGTCATCATCACTACTATTATTCTCTAATTCATTGTCACATGAATACGGCGGAACTGTGAAATAAGCTCCATTCACTTCAGTCACTAAATACATGTATAAAGTTCTCTCATCACATTAGACTGGCTAGCCATGGTAAAACATTCAACTTCCATCTTGAGATTTAAATAAGACTTAAAATCATTACAGTTAGATAGTTACTTAGCACAAAAATTGCAATCACAGGTATTGTGTAAACACAGTGTCCTTCATTGATACACTACGCAAGAGAATGGTAAAATTATGACATAGATAACTTAGATTCACCCAGACTTTTCTTGTAAGCTTTTTTTATTTACAATAAAAACATATTTTTATGTGATCAAGGTGCAAATTAAAAGTGAATCAATTCACAGTTTAAACATATCACCCACATAGTTTAAAAGAAAAATGTGCATAAAGTCACAACATTTTTGACGTCATTTATCACTGAAGGACGTTTACACCCATACGGCTCCTTGTTGATATAAAATGATATAAATATCTCAAAGAATTATAACTATTATATAATTTTTAAGCCCCATCTATGGAAGACAAGAAGGAAGTAGTGTTGTCGGGGTTGAAAGGTATTACACAGGAACATAGTAACAAGGTATATAGATGCTCGCATAATGTGATTTTATTTAACTTGTTCAATAAAGTTAGAATTAAATTTACACTCTATTTTCTATGTGGACATTTTTAAAAGAATGATCATATCCTGTGAATTCCTCTTTATTTGTGTACCACTCTTTTGCAATCTTATACAACTTGAACCTTTTATCTGTTTAAAGATGAAATATTTTAAGACCACCTAATTTTTAAAACTTTGTTTTTATTAATGATTTATAAATGAAGGTGAAGAAAGTGTTTGCTCAAGTTGTTATAGCAATGGGTCACCATAATTACATGGAATTAGAAGGTGGAACTCAGATGATAGAGTTTATAGTAACACAATGCTCACTACCAGCTGATCCTCCTGTAAGTCTTCTCACAATTATTTTGTTGGTTTTTAACGTTTGAAAGTGTTTAGATTTTGCCAATAATAGTATGTCTGATAATATTGTATTACCAAATGGAATTTTGAACTTGAATGTATGTTTGTGTAACTTGTACATGAATATAATTGAATATTTCTTATTCTGTATTTAATTAATCAAATGTCATAATACTTTATATGAAGTTGATTATTATATGCGATTGATACTAAAAGCATGTAATGAACTGTGGACAGTGGGAGTATAACATTAATAATGGCTCTTTGTTTGAATGGTTAGCCATTAATCATGAAGGCCTATGGCCAATATTACTGTGCATCTAAACATAAATGTGCAATACATGTATTATATACTCAAATATTATAAATGTATCTGTTTTCTAAATATATATGTTGGAAAGAAAATAAAAGATTGCATTCTTATGTAAAATATGCTGGTTATCTTGATTAGAATGACATGTTTAAAATCTTTATAACTTGTTTATTAAGTAAGTCAGTGCAAAAATTTTAGCCATCAGGAATTCTTTGCCTGTTAACAATTTATCTAGTTGTGTTAGTAAAGAAGTTACATTTTTACAGGGTGCAAAGAGGTCACCAGATCCAGATCATGTGACCAATGTCCAGTTACGTATGATGTGTGATCATGTATTACAGTTACTTACTAATACTGTTGAACAAATGGAAAATGTAATTATTTATGTTTTGTTAGCATTATTCAAGCATTGTTGAGTATATAAATTCATGTTATGTTATGTTATATAAAGAATGAACAGAGAGATATTTGAGTGTTAACTTTTACTTATCAATATTTTGGATGATACATTTTTGTATTTGAAAAAAACTAATGTAAAAAGTATATTAAAAGATAAATGAAAATGTTTGTACCATATCCATATTTAAATTTTCATCAGCATAATTACATAAGGTTAATGTAAGCAGGGCACTTTGGTAAACTCAACTTTATTATGTCCCCCCCTTCAAAGACGAGGAGGCATATTGTGTTGCAGCTTGTTGTTCGTCTGTAGGTTGGTTGATCCGTCAGTTCCACATTGTCTTGAGAATGCATGGGCCCATTACCCTAAATTTTGGGTGTATTAGTCTTGGGAAGTAGATGATCCCTATTGATTATGGGGTCAAGGGGTCAAAAGTCACATTGACCTTGTATGCCAAATAGATTTTCAACCAATAATTCATGCAACTTTGAACATTCAAATGATTTTACAAACATCTTTGTTACTGTTTGTCGTTACAATTGCCTTAAATTATTTTTTGAAAATATTGCCCTGCCTAATTAATACACTTTTCATGCCTTTATGAGTTATAACAATTTGTTGTTTACTTAAGGACAAAGTGCTCCTAGGTAAGCTTTTGTGGTGGCAGTGTCTTGTTAGTTGTTATCCACAATTCTTTAAACAACATCTCCTGTAACACAACTTCAGAAGATGGATTTTGACCAAACTGTTCAGGAATGATCCTGCGGTGGCACTCTACAAAAGTTATATAACTGATTCCAGTCTGATGCATAAAAAGGTCACAAGCAAGATGTAACAGTAGACTTTAAAAGTAACAGCTTTAAAACTCTTCACATCAGAATATACAGTGCCCAAAGTTTAGATATTTAGCATGTAGCATCACCTTGTGGTCCTTAACCCATTACTTCATGAGCATTTTGTGAAAAATGGCTGTTTTCATTGAAAAGTCTCCCGTTACAAGTTCAAATTGCTATGATACTATAAAAACTGCTTCAACACCAATCAAACTTGGCACAAATGTTGACTGGACCATTGCCCTTGCAACAACATGCTCAGGCTTTAATTTTCTGTTACCATGGCAACGAGGGGACATCTCAAAATTGCCAAAAATCACTATTTTGCGTTGATTTTTTCCATCAAAATTGATTTCAAAGTGCTGCAACTTCTCAATGGATTGAGATAGAGTCAAATGCTTTTCAGCGTTGGTTACACGTTACCTTATGATCAATCTGGGGTCATTTACAGCCTCTCACAAGTCCAAAATTTTCTTGGCGATGAGGGGGACTCCGCCCCCCTTCAAACCCCCCCAAACAGAAGGGGGCACATCCCCCTTCTGGCAACCCCCTGATGTATCTTTTGGCTGGGGGGCCGCGCCGAAAAAGAGGTCACTTTTTTTAACATCATTTCTCAAACAAAAAACAAGTGTTTGGGGCCTAAATAAGGCATTTTTTCATCATTTGAGACAACAAAAAGGGGGGGGGGGGTGAAAAAGGCGTTAAAAGGCGTGTATATGAAGCAATGGGTTAACTAAAATTATGTAAGTCATGTCCCCGGGCTGCTGTGAGGGTCAGTTAACTTACATTCAGGTTTTTATATACTTATTATATAGGAAAATATATTTATTTCATATTGTGTGAAGCTACAATGCCCAAAGCTTAGATATTTAGCATGTAGCATTGCATAGTTGACCTTACAAAAGATACATAAGTTATGTCCCTGGGGTCAAAAATAGCCCTGTGCTAGGGGTCACATAGTTTACATAGAGATATCAAGTAAGATGTTTTAAAAATCTTCCCCTAATACCCAAAGCATAATTTGGGAGAACTCATTAAAATCGTGAGGACAACTACAATGCCCAGAGATTAGATATTTGGCATTTAACATTTCCTAGTGCACTTCTACATGTACAAATATTTTATAAATCATGCAGCTGTTCTCAAGAATGACACCCCAAAATGATCTAACTACATACTTCTGCCTTAGGAATTGACCTTGTCCAGCTTTGGATGTCGGGTGATCGAAATTTATTGCAAACATGCACTGACAAATATGGTATGGTCACTAGCATGGTTGAAACGGCATCCTGATTCTTTGAAAATAATAAACAAAAATTGTAGTGTGGGATCAGGAGAAGTTGCAACTGTGTCAATTTCTGTCCCAGCAAGCAATATAGGGACAGAGTACATGTATGTAGCATGGCATTATCATGAAAAAGGTCACATTTGAAGTTTAGGTTTTTCCTTCTCATCACCTCTGATTAAATCATGTCTCAGTACCTGAGATGTGATAATAGTTGCATTTATTGATCTGTAACAATTGTTTTATATACTACATGTGTAAGTTTTGAGTAACAATAATTACCAGGTTTTCAATTTTGTAAAACATTATTTTATCTAAATGTGTAAAGTAAATTATTAAAAGAATCATGCCTTTAAGAACACAACACCTTACTTTGACTAAAACTGCTGTCACAGTCTTCCATGCCAGGACTGCATTGTATACAACAACTCCTCTTGTGTCAAAAAAGGCAATATATGTCAGTTTTTTTGGCAGACAATTTAAACAATTTAAAGCTTTAATAGGTGAGGGTGAATTGGGAGTTTTACCACAGAGAACAGTCTGGTTTTTCTCTGGATCATACTAACTAACCAAAGTTTAATCAGCTTCCAAAAACAGATCACCAGATTCTCTGTTCTGCTTAAGGTTATCTTACTGTAATGCTTTCCTGCCAAAAGATTTCTGACATTTGCCAATATATGGTAATAAATAGGTCATTTCTGGAACATTTTTCACAGTCTTCAATATTCAATAATTTTTTACCGTTTATAACCAGAATTTGGTACACAGCAATGAAGGTTGAGTGATTGTAAATAAATTAATGTCCATGATTTTGAATAAATAACGTTCCAGAAATAACCGATTTGCTATGATATTGGCCGATGTTAGAATTTTTTGGTAGGAAAGCATGACAGTAACACTACCTTAAGGAAAGCCGTCAGTGACTCATTGTTTCTGTTGTTGTTAGTACACAAGAAACCAAGTCATCTCTTGCTTCTGACATACTTGTACACAGTTCATTGGAGATAATCTTATGAACTGATGTAGTTCATAGGCCAGTTTTTAGGCAATATTACATCATCAATGTCATCTTTTGTTAGATCATCACATGTTACTATTTTGTAAGTGGATTGCTGACATTATGCTGGAATTCTCTGAAGGTTAATTGGTTGATGTGGATGCTCTTTTATTATTTATTCCACTGGTTAATCAATATAATTGATATTGCTGATGTTTAATTCGTCATCAGGACGTTCATATATTTGGCAATGTATCCTGCATGATTGTATCAATGTTAAATGATTGACATATATCAATAGAATGTTGGATAATGTCAGGTAAATCATGTAGTTCATGATTATAAAGATATAAACAACAATATGATATTGTGGTTTTATTTCCTGTTCTTACAGATTCAAAATGCTTGATAAGAAGGAAATGAGTGTGATTGATCTGTAATAAGCCTTAAATAAAAATATTTTAATTTTATCAAAATGTTATTTGCTCAGGTTTTATGGCCATACTTGTTAGAGTTGGTGGTACCAGAGAAGTATACTGAGGCTGCTGGGGTAGTATGTCGTTGCCTAGCAACTATTGCTAACAAGAAGAGGGAGGAAAATGCTGAAGATTATGACCTTGATTATGAGACTCAAGGTAACATATCTGCTTAAATAAAAAAGTTGGGCTGTCTTACCTATGTGTTTGCAGTGATTTTTATGCCCCCGGGCATATAGTGATTGAACCGTCCGTCCGTCTGTCCGTACGAGGTTAACCTAGAACTGCAAGTTGGATTTTTCTTAAGTTCTACCTGTACCAATGGCTTCTAAGTTTACAAACTTACTAATCAATGCAAAGTACATGATCTGGGCAAGTTACATAACTCTGGCTTTCATATTTACCAAGTTATTGCCCTTTTCAGCACTTAAGAAAATGAATAATGGTTAACTGAAAACGGCAAGTTGGAAATATCGTAAGTTCTATCTATACTTATGGCTTTATAATTTCCACACTTACTTATCAATACAAAGTACATGATATTGCCAAGTTATATAACTGTGTCATCCATATTTCCCAGTTATTTCCCTTTTTTCACTTTGAAAATAGGGCCTTGTCTGGTTAACCTATTTCGGCAAGTTGGATTTATCTTAAATTTCTCCTAATTGCTTAATTTCTTTAATGATATCTTTCATATTTAGTAGGTGGATACCTTTGATGGTCCTCTAATTTTTTGTGGAGTAAGCGGTCTCTAGGGTCAAGGTCAAGGTCACTGGTTTAAAAAATAAATATAAACATTTTTGCTCATACAGCCTTTATATTTTAGTTGATGTTTTAGTTTAATACAAACATGCCAAGGGAGGTCCTCCTTCTTTTGGTGTAGTAAGGGGTCATTTGGGTCAAGGTCAATGTTACCAATGTCAAGGTCACCAATGTGGTATTCTTCTTTTGGATAGAGTTAGGGGTCAGTTTGGTTTAGGTCACCAGTGCTAAAAATAGATTTTTACCATACAGCCTTTATTTAATGACAGATGTATTTCATATTTGGTAGGAAGATAACTTGCATGAAGTTGAATATTTTTCATCTTCACAAGTCAGGGCAATGACTTGGCAACTTATATTTTTCACAATTACAAAATGCTATGACTTTGTCAAGCTATATAACTTGTGTTTTCAATTTTTTGGCAGTTTTTCTGTACATAACTGAGTGAATGGGTAAACATTTTTTGAAATATTGCTACTGACAAGAATCTGAGCCGGGGGCATTTGTGTTTAACAAACACGTTCTTGTTTGGATGTAATTTTTCATGCATCTAAATAATTTCCTCATTTTTACTTGAAATTTCACACATGCCCTTAGGATCACCATTGTAGATCAATGTTGTAGTCCTCAACAAAATTTATGTAAATCATGCCCCTTTATGCCCCGCCCCTGGTGTTACTAATTTTATATAGACTTGTAAAGGGAAACACATTTAAATACATGTATGGTTCAAAACTACAATTCTCAGAGCTTACATGTTTTCACATGTTTTTTTTTTTCTAGAAGACCTCTACAAACATTTATTAAATCATGCAGCTGTTTTGAATTATACATGACACTACAGGATATAAATAATTGCTTCTGCAGTGAAAATTTTTGACAATTTATAGAATTGGATTTTAGGTCAGTGATTAGGTGTCATCATTGCCCTCTTTGTTTAGTTTTGTTCCATTGCGTTTTTATGCCTCCAGTCATATAGAGGTTATTGAACAGTCTGTCTGCCTGTGTCCATACAAAGTTTACCTATTCCTACTACCTGTACCACTGGCTTCATCATTTACACACTTCAACACGAAGTACATGATTTTTAGCTCACTAAATAAGGAGAGCTATAATACACATGCAGGCAATGGCATTGCCATCACCGTCATATTTTTGGTTTTAGATTTTGTGTGCAAGTTGGTATCTCCAAAACTACAGACGGGAACTGTTTGAAACTTGACACTTATTTGAGAGCATATAGGAGGTCACTATCCAAGGTCCATAACTCTAACATGGATTTTGACAGAATTATAGCCCTTTATACTTAGAAAATTCTATGTAATCCAGGCTCTTGTTTTACTATTAAGCACTGAGAATAGTCAAGTAAACTATATTTTTGACAGCTCTTGTCTTTGAAAATAGATATGGTCAACCTAAACTGGCAAGTTTGATAAATTTTAAGTCCTATCTATACTAATGGCTTCATAATTTCTACACTTACTTATTAATACAAAGTACATGATATTGCCAAGTTATATGACTGTGCCATCCATATTTATACGTTGGTTTAAAAAACAGGTCATATTTTAGTTTCCCCAAGCACTGCACTTCTATCAACCTTTTAGGTCAAAGGTCAATGAGGGAGGGTGTTGCGTGCAAAATTAAGGTTCCTTAGGCCAAGGTCAAGGTCACACATAGGGGTCAAAGATTAGATAAAAATATGAAAATGTGTATTTGGACCATCTGGTCATCATTTATTGAGGGATTGAAACACAAATATAAATTATAATTTAACCGGGGTTGAAACATGAATTTGGTTTAATGTAAGCGGGGTCAAGGTCACAAAGATGAAAAAATATAGGTTTTGCCCAGACCCAATCTCTTACACCATGGGGGAAATTTCCCCAATGAGTCATAATAGAAATGTTCACAACTATGAGAAGCTGTGTCACAAACAAGAACTAGTTCTCTAGGTCAAAGGTTAAGGTCACATAAAAAGGACATAGAAAAAGTGGAGTGTTGCATGCAAAAATTTGGTCCCTGCTGTCAAGGTGAACGTTACACATAGAGGTCAAGGTTCAGATGAAGATATGAAAATGTGTATTTGGACCATTAAGTCATCATTTAGTGAGGAAAGGTAATGTTCACGACTATGAGAAGCAGTGTCACATGCATGAACCAGGTCTCTAGGTAGCGGTTAAGGTCACACTAAGAGGTTATTGAAATATGCTTGTTCTGAGCAAAACTTCTATGTTCATTGAGGGATTTTATTGTAAATTGGCACAAATTTTCAACATTTTGAGGCATAATCCAGGTCCTTGCAAACTAAGTCAAGGTCACGTAGAGAGGTCAAAGATAAAACAGAAGATGTGTACAGGGACCATTTTAAAACAGAAGATGTGTACAGGGACCATTAAATTTTAGTCATCATTTATTGATTGATTGTAATACAAATGATAACTATCATGACTACAAGTGTGACACATGTAATAAGGTTAATATTTGCAAGGTCAAGGTCACAAGAGATGATAAAATATCCAGATTATGTCCAGATATTGCCAATAGCATATCCTATATGCAGATCTATAATACCCATATTTCTGTCAAAAGCTTTTTTGACGGCTGTATTTACATGTAGTGACAATGTTGCCCTTGTTTCCAGTTATTTTTCTTTTTATAACTTTGAAAATGGGGCTTTGTATGGTTAACCAATTCTTGCAAATTGTTGACAATTTTTTAATCAATTTTTCTGTCCATAACTGATGTTCATGTGAAAATTCCTAATTTTTATGCATATTTTTACATAATGTTGATTGTAAGTTTATCTATATTTCTAGCTAACTTACCCAAACCAGCTGCTGTGATAGCCAGACTTGTTGTAAGTAAAATTAATTCTTATTTGTGGGTGTGTGTGTGTGTGTGCATGCGTGTGTGCATGCCTTTAATCTCAGTTTTACTACCAAATATAATTTTTATAATTTTTTTTTTATCAAACAGTCTCGGTAACCTTGCTTTCCAAACATTTCACTGAAAGATAAAATACATGTTCTGCTTTTATTTCTGGTCTCTAATGGCATGTTTAATGTTATCAGAATTATGTTTTTTGTCAATTACTTATATGCCTAAAACAATTAATGGATATAATAAAGCATGATACTTATTATGTTAAGTTTGTGATATGTTTTGTTTGAGTTAGGTAATGTTTGTGTCATGTAATGCTTGTGTTAAAGTATGCTAGAGTTATGTTGTGTTTATGTTATGTAATTTTTCAGTTATATTTTGCTTGAGTTATATAATGTTTGTGTTATGTGTGTTTTTATATGGTTTTGTTATATATTATTTGAGCTTTGTTTTGTTTGTGATATCATTTTTGTGTTATCTTATGTTTTGTTTGAGTTATGTCATGTTTATGGTATACAATGTTTGTGTTATGTTATGTTTTGTTTGAGTTATGTCATGTTTATGTTATACTATGTTTGTGTTATGTTATGTTTTGTCTAAGTTATGTCATGTTTATATTATACTATGTTTGTGTTATGTTATGTTTTCTTTGAGTTATGTCATGTTTATGTTATACTATGATTTTGTTATGTTTTGTTTTGTTTGAGTTATGTCATGTTTATGTTATACTATGTTTGTGTTATGTTATGTTTCAGACATTAGCAGGAAGACCCCAGAATGGGAGACAGAGAGGTGTTCATGTTTTAAACCTCATGAAAGGACTATCCCCTAATCTCCATGACAACCTTGTTGAACTATGGGACACAGTCATCCCAAAATTAGTTCAATACCTAGAAGGTAAAATAATATATATATTGATGATTGTTGAATTGAATTTCAGTGATGATTAATGTTACTTTAAAGTTTAAGATTTCAAACAAAGGTTACATCACATGTGTATTGTCATGTAAATCTATCAAAGCCATCCATCAGTTAATATGAAATACATTGTTAGACTCAGAATTTCCTAGGAAGTATATACAGTCAGGACTCAATACATCGGAATCCACTATACTGACAAATTCAAATAACGACAGTGAATTGGTGGGAACCAATTTTTTTCAACGTTATTATAATCCTTTATAACGGAAAATTCGTATTCCGACTCCGACACAATAAAATTGGAAACCAAACGTGTTATTTCCTTTACAATCAGTACCTGTTAAACTGACACTTAAGCGCGCGTATCATCGAGCCGTGAACAAAAGCCGCAAGGTGTTAAAACAGGTATTGTAGCTTGATCAGTTGATTGTTACACCATATTACAATAACAAATAAGAAAAGTATCAAAGACAATTGTCGTTTATTGTCGTTAATTGACAAAGACAATAAACAGTGTGCAACAATTTTTAAACGTTTAACTTTTAAAAGTGTGTGCTTTTATCATTTTTATATCAATCTTTAACTATTTTAGTTGTTATTATTTTCATAAAGTTGTTGTATTATGTGTATGATATGTAATGTGTATAATAAAGTGAACACATAAACACAAAAATCTTTTTTTATCATAGATGTTTAATATAGATCTAAATACATATTTCGCAGATACCAGTGAATAAGCATATTCAATATACTGACAAATTCCATATACTGACATATCCTTTGGGAACCAACAGTGACGTTGTAATGAGTCCTGACTGTAGACAGAAAACAACAGTTAATTCATTACATTTATTACATTTTCAACATTTTTTGTTTATCTGTACAGGCATTCTACAAATAGTTAACTTTATGTAGATAGTAACCGTTATGAATTGTTTTGAGTAGATGCTAAGTCTTGCTATAGACATAATGTGTATTCAAGTCTAATTTTATTAATAATAATCTTATTTTTATATTAATAAAAATATACTGTTGAGACTGCCTGAGCAGTCTGCCTGACTGCCTTATTTTTAACAAACCTCTGTCTTATCCGACCTTGTTTCAGTCCTTCCCAACATATTTTGCTACATAAATGGTCTGAATTATATGACTCCTTGTCATATGTGATGAGCGACCCTAATTGTCTGGTTCAAATGCACTTCTTTGATTTAAATGACTTTCACACCTTTTAATTGTCCGTTTTCCAGATAAGAATCCCAGGTACCCTGTTTAAACACCTAAGGACCAAAATGATTAAGTCCAATTATTATCCAGTAGTCAGTACACTTTAAACAAACCTTAATTCAAATCTGCTTCAATTACACAGTTTGTATCATACATATATACAGGTACCAAATATGGTAAACATGATGCAGTCGATGTGTGTTGAGGTGTAATGTACATAATGACTTGAGCAAACTGGTTTAAGATTTGTGTCAGATTTTTTTACTGTTTATAGAGAACCTACAGAAGATTTTTTAGGCAGCATTTCTTTTATTTCACCTTTCTATGGCTGAATGAATTTTATGCGGAAATGTGTATCTGTATTAAGAGACTCCCTGTCATATGTGACCTCTTTTTAAAGGTCCCTTGGAAAGTCACATATGACTGTCTCGACTGTAGTTCTATAAATAAAAGTCTTATTCTATAAATAGATCCTGACAAACAGGAGGAGTGGTCTCAGAAGAACTGGGAGGATCTACTGTTGAAGATGTTATCTAAGTCTCTTGATGTAGTTGATCATGAAGAATGGATAGCAGAGTTTGGGGAGGCTCTTGCAAATCAAATACCTATGTATAACAGATACTCTGAGGAAAAGGTGAGGACATGTGTTTATGCTACTTTATATATTGAGAGTTGACCTTAAAGCTGCAGTAATTTATATGAAATAAAGAAGAATTTACAACAGTTTGCAGTCAACCCTTGATACAAGTATGTATATGGTTCCTACAGGTTATCTATAGGCTTTAAATTTCTGTCTAACATATGCTCTAGTTAAGCTTGATTTCAAACAATCAAATTAACCAAAACTGAGATTTGTATTCTGTTTTCATGTGATAACTTCAGTCTTTCTTTCCCTTATATGGGGTCTACAATGTTTTCAGTCATTCAGGCCTCTGTTCTTATTAGACTAAGGACTGTTGACACACACACACAAAATGGCTTTAGAATCTTTATTATTTTACTACATGTACATATTTTAAAAACAGTAAATTCAAATGTATTTTCAGCAGGTAAGATGTAGACAATTTATGTATTTGTCATCCGCCTGTCTTAAATGGGAATTTTTTTTGTGCCTGATATTTTATTGAAGATTCTTTGTAATAATCCACTTTTGTCAGGACTTATTACAAATTAATTAGTGAAGAATAAATTTATTTTGGGCTATTACTGTATGCTTTTTCTGTTATTTTGTATAATTTAGAATTTTCTGTACAAATGTATTGGAATTGTGATGAGAAAATCAACAAAGAAAGATTTTGTGAACAAGATGTTGGACCAAGTGTTTGGTACGGTCAAACATACAGACCAAACTGAACGAGAGGTAAATTATAATTTTTGCCATTTGGTAGCTCAGAGGAAAATGAATACCATATTTTCCGGACAATAGGCAAAAAAGATAATTTTTCAAGGATGCAGCTTATATGTTAATTTATTTTCTTGACTGATCTTTAAGTTGGGCCTTTAGCAATTTGTTTTATTTTAGAAAAAGAATGAAAACCTTAATTAAGAATACCCCTCTGACAGGCATTTTGGTGCACTATAAGAACTGCACAAATATAAGAACCATAAAAGACAAACCTAACAGTTACTGAGTTTTGTTTTATTTGCTCAAAGCTGTTTAAATCACAGCAACCAGTACATTATTCACGGTAACCACAAATAAAATACACGGCACCCGTGCACGGTAGAAAAACTCAGTAAATCCTCGTATATTTCTTAATAAAAACTAAAAAATTAACGTAGAAAACCCGCTAAACATCGCATATTTCTTTTATGATAGCATTTAAGCAATTCTTTAAAACAATGGACGTCATTTTCATTAATTTTTTTTGATATCGCTAGAAACGCCAGACGCCGATATTGACTGCGTAACGTTGAAGCACAATTTGTACATTATTATGACGTTAACATCATAACTTTTCGGAGTGCGCCGCTGTCGCCGACATGTGTTTATGTAAAATTGAATATTGTTGTAATATAAGAAGCTACTAACATGAAATTTTCTGTGTTTATTTGTTATTAATTCTTCTAAGCATTGAAAGAATTTCAAATTAATATCTTAAATATATTTTACGCAACAAAGAAAGTCCACAAATTTTTGGATAACCCCTCGTATATTCCACTGAATTCTTGTTTATTTTACAGAATTGTGAAATGAAAATGATAAATTTTCAAGGTATAAGTTAATATATAAAAACTGCTCTTAAATAATTACCCTTAAACTATTCATGATCAGTAAAAAGAAAGAGTATATAAGTACGCTATTACCAAATGTAAGTCTGTATTTTATTTAAAATTATTTAATGTCATATATTATTTTGGCTTGGCATATGTGCCTGATTGACCTATATGATTGTTTTTATTTCTCAAATGGTAAAATTGAAAGGATGCAAACTTTACATTGCAGTAGCCTATTGTCCAGAAAATATGGTACTTTGAAGCTCTAAGGTCACCTAGATTTGATAATTTGAGCATTAATTTTCTTGCTTTACAGCAAAATTCATAGTAACGTACTAATAATGACCAAATGACATGACACAATGTCATAATAATATTTCAATTTCATCGTCATATTTCAAAAAGATGGCCTTTACTATAAGAGATATAATATGACATTTTATTAATTTTACCCACGAAATATGGTGCTATATCAGTCAAGTATATTTCATATTTGTTAAAAATAAATATGAAATATAAATATGAAAGTCGCCGGAGTCAAGGGGTTTCTTTCGCCATTTTGTTAGAAAAAAAAGATAAATATAAAAAAAAAAACTTTTGGTTGAATTTTGTTTTGAAAACTGTCTAGAATGATGGAAAATGGTCTAAGTAAGAAAATAAATCTGAACACCAATATCTTTAATTCAGTCATTACAGCTGCAAAGACGTTTAAAGAGTTGCTTTCTAGCCCGGCTCGTGATAATATGTGGCATTTTATCATGTTTCGTGAAAATATATTCCATATTTCACTCAAACGAAAAAATATCCTCTTAATATTTAAAGATCTCTTTTTCACTGATATGCTATGCTACTAAATACTGAAAGGGTTCAGTCAAAACATTTGTATCATACAGTGGTAAAATATCAGTTCAACTATTTAACTTATTCCCTAACAGTTTGAAACAGGTTTATATATGTTGCATATTTTAGGGCCGTAAAAGCAGGTTTATGTATGTTGTATATTTTAGGGCTGTGCTGTAAGCTTGGGATTCTGTGCTACCTCACATTTAGATGCTGTGTTGACTAAATTAGAAACTGTAACTAAAACAGACATGGCACAGAAAAAGTCTGGAATGTTCAGTTTTATGAAGGTAAGTATTTGACACTATTTGATATTTATAGCTTATCTCTTATTTAAAGGTTGCTATATTAGGTTTGATTGGTAAAAGTTATTACATAATACATGTACCTCAAAAATGGTAGAGAATTATATAGTCCTTGGTAATTTCCTTCTAAATTCAACATCATAAAATGATATGACAAACGTTTAAACTTGCAAAGCAAAGGTCATTACGTTTTAAAGGAACTCCACTGAGGTTACATAAATTTTTAATTTTTCACATAGATCAACATGAGCACTGATAACAGAAATATAAATAAGATATAACTAAATAACATACAAGAAATACGCTTTTCAATTTTGGGTCATTTTTCACTATTATAATTATTATTTTGGAAAAATGGAACGAGCTAATGATCTGAAATTTTGCACATAAGTTATTAGTATAGATCTACATTAAATAGAGTAATAATCTCTACAAAATATTTCCAGAATTGTCATGTCAAAAAACCTCAGTGGAGTCCCTTTAAGTAAAAAATGAGAATTTTGTAGTAGCAGATAATTTTATCAGGATAGGTATAATAGTAGAGAATTTTCTCAGTGTTTTAGCAGAGAATTTTCTCATGGATAAGTATAAGAGTAGAGAACTTTGTCTGAGTGTATTAGCAGATAATTTTCTCAGGATAAGTATAGCACTAGAGAATTTTCTCAGTGTTTTAGCAGAGAATTTTCTCAAGATACGTATAAGAGTAGAGAACTTTCTCTGAGTGTTTTAACAGAGAATTTTCTCAGGATAATTGTAGCAGTAGAGAATTTTCTCAGAGTGTTTTAGCAGAGAATTTTCTCAAGATAAGTATAAGAGTAGAGAACTTTCTCTGAGTGTTTTAACAGAGAATTTTCTCAGGATAATTGTAGCAGTAGAGAATTTTCTCAGAGTGTTTTAGCAGAGAATTTTCTCAGGATAATTGTAGCAGTAGAGTTTTCTCAGAGTATATTAGTAGAGATTTGTCTTAGTTAAGTTTTATGACAGTTTTGTCTGAGGTATTGAGTGATGATAGTTTTATCTGAGACATTAGTATACTTGTATAATGTTGTGTTGATATATATTTATAGGGAGACACAAAATCAGAAGCTGATATAGAGAGAATTAAGTCAACATTGATGTTATGTTATGGTTATGTTGCCCTGTATTCTCCACCTAGTCTCATCATATCTCGGATGGAGGCAACTATACTTAGATCTCTAACACCACACTTTGCTAATGTGAAGGTATATTAATCATGTTTTATTCTAAAGTATATATATAAAGTATATATGAATTTGCTAGGTGTAAATGTTTTGTTAAATGGTTTACCTATTTCAGGTACATTTTATTCTAAAAAGCTGCTAATTAATCACATGAACAAGATTAAAACAGTAAGTAACAGAAGTTGTTGAATAAATGATGATATTTTTTTTGTAGGACACAAGTGTGAAGCAGAATTTGATTCGAGCTGTAGATCAGATAGGTCAAGCTTTACATCCCAGTCATCTAGGACAGACATATAATTTCTCCAACAGGGGAGAGTTTCTGACACACCTTCAAACATACATGCAATTAGAGAGTACTCTCAACATTGGTAATGAAACAAGAGCTCTCGCCATGAAATCTTGTACAACACTTGTGTATCCTTAAATATTACTTGATAAAATATCTAGTGTAGGTTCTTATTTAATATCTAAAACATTAATTGTGTTGCTGAAAAAGTTATTAAGTTTTTATAGAAAGAATGTTTTATTGATATATTATACAAAATGTACATTTTGTTTATAGGAAACTTTGGTATATATGAGATACATTTTTGTCACTTAAAACTAGATGTAAGCTAACTACATAATGTAGAGGTTATGTAATAATAATTATGTGAAATTTGAAAGTTTGTTTCCTTAATATATACCCCCAGTAAATTGGACCCAATATTAAATGATGCAGACATGTTTGATTTAATAAAGACAGTAACTGACTGTGTGTTTCCTCTACCACTGGATGGTGGATTTACACCAAAAAAGGGTAAGAGTGATTTAGATCAGGAAGAGTCAGAAGTACTAATGGAGGCTACAATAGAAGCACTTGAGGAACTACTAACTGAACTACTCACCAAGAACTGTACTCCTAATGCATTTGATAATATTCTCAAGGTAAACATTTATAAGATCTAACTGTGGTTCCTGTACTTAGTATTATCTTTGTTCTATAAAATGTAACAATTTATTTCAATATGAGTAATTTATTACACCCCTATGCAGCAAATGGTAAAATGTTATTTCAATAAACCAGTACTAGAAAGACTGTCATTTGAAATTCTATATTTATTATATGCTCGAAAAACTTTGGCATATAATGTTATACACCTGGTTGTCTGTCCGTCTGTTAGCAGTTTTCGTTTCTGGTCTGTATCATGAAACTACTTGGCAGAATGTTAACCATAATGAGACGATGTGCAGAACAGAGGTTTGACCTTTGTCAGGTCAATGTCACACAGTCTTTTTTTGTATCAATTTCAAAATTTTGTGTCCTCTGTATCTTTAGAACCAATAGAATGAAATTAAATCTTTCTGGCAGAAATATTATTCATAATGAGATATTATGCAGAACAACAGCCCTGTTCCGGGGATTACTTGATTTTAATTGGACTTACATAGGAAAACACATTCAAGTTTACATTACAGTGTCTAGAGCTTGGATATTTAGCATGTAACATTGCCTTATTGACCTTTACAAAACAGATAAGAATCATGCCCACTTGATTAATATAGACTTTATAGGAAAAACACATCTGGGACTTGTGTGTAAAACTACAATGCCTAGAGCTAAGTTCTTTGGCATGTAACATCACTTGTGAACCACAAAATAACTGGTATTAATCATACCCCTTGGGTCAATGTTGGCCCCTCCCTTTGGGTCACTTGATATAGTTTTATATGAAAAAACTCATTTCAGTCTTATTTTGTAAAACTACAATGCCAAGAGCTAAAATGTTACCTTATGCATGTTTGCAAAATTGATATTTATCATGCCCCTGGGTGATGAACTTGATCAGTTAATTGTTATACCCCCACAAACGAAGTTTAGGGGGGGTATATAGGAGTCAGCTTGTCGGTCGGTCCGTCGGTCGGTCGGTCCGTCGGTCGGTCCACATCATGGTTTCCAGACGATAACTAGAGTTTGGAGTGAGGTATTGTAATCAAACTTGGTATATAGCAAGCTTATATGAAAACCCCGGTTGGTATTGCATCTGGACCCCCTGGGGCCAAGGTCAAGGTCACCGTTACTAAAAATAGAAAAATGGTTTCCGGACAATAACTAAAGTTAGGAATGAGATATTGTAATCAAACTTGGTATATAGCAAGCTTATATGAAAAACCCCGGTTGGTATTGCATCTGGACCCCCTGGGGCCAAGGTCAAGGTCACCGTTACTAAAAAATAGAAAAATGGTTTCCGGACAATAACTAAAGTTAGGAATGAGATATTGTAATCAAACTTGATGTACAGCAAGCTTATATGAAGACCCCGGTTGGTATTGCATCTGGACCCCCTGGGGCCAAGGTCAAGGTCACCGTTACTAAAAATAGAAAATGGTTTCCGGACAATAACTAAAGTTAGGAATGAGATATTGTAATCAAACTTGATGTACAGCAAGCTTATATGAAGACCCGTTGGTATTGCATCTGGACCCCCTGGGGCCAAGGTCAAGGTCACCATTACTAAAAATAGAAAAAAAGGTTTCCGGACAATAACTAAAGTTAGGAATGAGATATTGTAATCAAACTTGGTGTATAGCAAGCTTATATGAAGACCCCTGTTGGTATTGCATTCTGGACCCCTGGGGCCAAGGTCAAGGTCACCGTTACTAAAAATAGAAAAATGGTTTCTGGACAATAACTGAAGTTAGGAATGAGATATTGTAATCAAACTTGGTGTATAGCAAGCTTATATGAAGACCCCTGTTGGTATTGCATCTGGACCCCCTGGGGCCAAGGTCAAGGTCACCGTTACTAAAAATAGAAAATGGTTTCTGGACAATAACTGAAAGTTAGGAATGAGATATTGTAATCAAACTTGGTGTATAGCAAGCTTATATGAAGACCCCTGTTGGTATTGCATCTGGACCCCCTGGGGCCAAGGTCAAGGTCACCGTTACTAAAAATAGAAAAATGGTTTCCGGACAATAACTAAAGTTAGGAATGAGATATTGTAATCAACTTGGTATAAAGCAAGCTTATATGAAGACCCCGGTTGGTATTGCATCTGACCCCTGGGGCCAAGGTCAAGGTCACCGTTACTATAAAATAGAAAAATGGTTTCCGGACAATAACTAAAGTTAGGAATGAGATATTGTAATCAAACTTGGTATATAGCAAGCTTATATGAAGACCCCTGTTGGTATTGCATCTGGACCCCCTGGGGCCAAGGTCAAGGTCACCGTTACTAAAAATAGAAAAATGGTTTCCGGACTAATAACTAAAGTTAGGAATGAGATATTGTAATCAAACTTGGTGTATAGCAAGCTTATACGAAGACCCCGTTGGTATTGCATCTGGGGGCCAAGGTCAAGGTCACCGTTACTAAAAATAGAAAAAAATGGTTTCCGGACAAAAACTAAAGTTAGGAATGAGATATTGTAATCAAACTTGGTATATAGCAAGCTTATATGAAGACCCCGGTTGGTATTGCATCTGGACCCCCTGGGGCCAAGGTCAAGGTCACCCTTACTAAAAATAGAAAAATGGTTTCCTGACTATAACTAAAGTTAGGAATGAGATATTGTAATCAAAACTTGGTATATAGCAAGCTTATATGAAGACCCCGGTTGGTATTGCATCTGGACCCCCTGGGGCCAAGGTCAAGGTCACCGTTACTAAAAATAGAAAAAATGGTTTCCGGACAATAACTAAAGTTAGGAATGAGATATTGTAATCAAAACTTGGGATATAGCAAACTTATATGAAGACATAGGTTGGTATTGCATCTGTTTTGGGCCAAGGTCAAGCACCATTACTAAAAATAGAAAAATGGTTTCCGGACAATAACTAAAGTTAGGAATCATATATTGTAATCAAACTTGTGTTTAGAAAGCTTACATGAAGACCGCACTTGGTATTGCATTTGGACTACCTGGGTTCAAGGTCACAGTTACTAAAAGTAGAAAAATGGTTTCCAGACAATTATAGGGTTAGGAATGAGATATTATTATCAAACTTGGGTGTATAGCAAGCTTATATCAAGATCAAGATAGTTGGGATTGCAATAAATTGAAATAATTCTTTGTTACACAGTGCTGATGGTACTTTATTTACTGTAGGTTTATTTCAAATTTTTCTTCAGACAACTTATTGTTCAAGAGTCAAAGTTGCTGGTGGGGGTATTAATCACCTTCAGTGATAGGTCTAGTTGTTTCTGTTTATATATGTAAATATTTTATAGATAGAAGGCCATATTGGAAATAAGTGTATGCTTATTACTTACTCTTAAATATATCTCCTTTTCAAATAAAGTTATTACTATTATTATTACTATGGATAATTATTAATCTATATAAGGGACTTAAAGCAGCTCCATCTCCCTTTT